>NC_056744.1:938003570-938303570 GCF_019279795.1 Protopterus annectens | reverse complement strand
ATTCTAAACACCTTCCTGGTGATAACAAAATTCAAAATGCTCACCCTCCAGCAGCTGCTACCCGTGCTGTCCAAGGATGCTTGGCTAGCCACCCTAGACGTAAAAGAGGCCTATCACCACATTCTTATCAGGGAATCATGCAGGAAATATCTTCGTTTCAGGGCAGGATCCTCTGCACATCCCTTTGGCTTATCTACTGCTCTCAGAGCTTTCACAAAATGTCTGGCTCCTACCATTGCCTTTTGCAGACAAAGGAATATCCAGATTTTACCCATAGTTAGATGACTGCCTAATTCAGGCGCACAGCCAGGAAAAGCTGTCCAAGCACCTGGCCTTTGTAAAGTCCCTACTAACCTCCCTAGGGTACACAATCAATGAAAAGAAATCCAAACAGGTACCCACCCATACACAATCAATGAAAAGAAATCCAAACAGGTACCCACCCAAAGGATTATATTCCCTGGAGCAAGCCTGGACACAGCATCCCAGATAGCATTCCTTACACCAGAAAAGCAAACTTTCCTGACATCCTACTTCTCTCAACTAGCCACCAGACCCCAGTTATCTGCAAGGAAAATCCAGAAAGCTCTGGGGTTCATGGCGTCTTGCATTCTACTCATTCCATATGCCAGACTGCATATGAGGAAATTTCAATGGTACATAAGAAACCTTTGGTGTCAACACTCTCAAGACCTGGAGACCATCATACCCATGATAGCTTGTCTCTGAAATGATTTTCTTTGGTGGGCAACAGCATGCTCCCACAACAAGGGACTGACTACCTTTCTCACCACCCCCTGCTGCCCACACCCTCACCACAGACGCATCCGATTATGCCTGGGGTGCACACCTGGATGGCAGGTGCATACAGGGCCAATCGAGCCCACAGCAAATCCATCTGCAGATCAACCAAAAAGAGATGATAGCTGTCCAGCATGCCTTGACAGCTTTCAAGCCCCTTCTCTCCCCAGGGGCTCTCCTGATCAAAGCAGACAAACACCACTGTGATGTGGTGTATCAACAAGCAGGGAGGGACTCACTCCTACCCTCTATGCAGGCTGGCCATGACCCTTAAGCACACAGCCTCTGCCATGCAACTCCACTTGTTGGCACAATTCCTGCCAGGTTCTCTAAACACTCTGGCAGACCACTTAAGCATAAATCTTCTGGACCCACACGAGTGGCAGCTCAATAAAAGAATGTTCACCCTAATAACTTAGAAATGGGACACCCCGAAGGTCGACCTCTTTGCCTCCCACACCAACCATCAGCTCAGCAAGTTCTGCACCAGGGAGCATCACTGCATGGCTTGGAAAGTGGTACCCTGTCCTTCCCCTGGTTCAATCTATCGGTCTTTGCCTTTCCTCCACTACCTCTCAATCCCAGGGTACTGCTCAAAATAAAGGAGGAAAAACCAAGGACAATTCTTATTGCTCCAGACTAGCCTTGCCAGCAGTGGTACCCACTGCTGTGCAGCCTGTCCCCACTGCCACCATGGCATCTCACTCAGATTCCAACCCTCCTGACCCAGAGGGAAGGAGAATTTATGCAGACCCTCAATTTTGCAGCTTGGCTTATTTCCTAACCCCCAATCAATCTGCCAGCCTCAGTAAACAGGTTCTAGATGTTATACATGAGGCCAGATGCCCTAGCAAAGTCTTATGCTGACAAATGGAAATGGTTCTGCACCTGGATTCAGGCTAAGGGAGCCAATATGGCATAACCCTCCCTCTTATCCTGGATTACTTAGCTGACCTGCTACACAGTGGTGTCTCTTTTTCCTCTATTAAAATTCATGCCTCTCCCATCTCTGCTCATTCCCCCCACTGAGCAGCCCCTTTTCTCACACCCTCTGATCAAACAATTCCTAAGAGGGGCTAGCAACTTGAGGCTACCAAGAAGAGCACCAACCCCAGCCTGGGACCTTAACTTTGTGTTGAAAAAGCTCACCCTGCCCCCCCTTTGAACCAGCATGTTCAGCAGAGCTAAAATTTCTCTCCTGGAAAACAGCTTTCCTTCTGGCCATCACTTCAGCCAGAAGGATCTCTGAGCAGCAAGCACTCATGGCTGTGGAGTTCATCATCTTCCATGCTGACAAGGTATACCTAATGGCAAACCCATCCTTCATGCCCAAAGTGGTGTCCAATGTGGCTCTCAACCAATCCATTCATTTGCCCACCTTTTTCCCTAACCCACAGAACAAGGGGGAAAGGATCCTGCACTCCCTAGATGTGCACAGATAGCTCAGATTCTATCTAGACAGGACTAAATCCTTCAGAAAGTCTGATCAATTGCTGGTTAGCTTTGCTGCAGGCGCAGAGGGCAAAGCCATCTCCAAACAAACCATTTCCAAATGGATAGCACACTGCATCCATTTCTGCTACAAGCAACAAAGAAAGCCTCCCCCCAAGGGGGTCAGGACTCACTCCACCAGAGCAGCCGCCACCTCTGCAGCTTTCCTCAGAGGAGTCCCCGCCAGGGACATCCTGGAGGCTGCCAACTGGACATCTGTTCACACCTTTACCAAACATTACCACCTGCCTATCTTCTCCAAATCCAGGGCCGGGTTTGCCTCTGCAGTCTTGCAGGGCATCCTAGCCAGCCCCTAGTCTCCTTGACTGCCCTCACCCTTTTCCTCAGCTTTGGGAATCACCCCAAATGTGATGACTGCAACAGTGAAACATGAAGAACATAGTACAGTTGTGTACACTTAGCATAAATGTAGATGTTCGAGTGTATTCACTGTTGCAGTCCTGGTTTCCCTCCCTGCATCCCCCTCCTCTTTTTTTTCTTTCCTTACAAGGGACATTTTGGTATTTACTTTCTACTGGTGGAGTTCTTCCACCAGTACCTCACTCCCACTTGGGGGCTCCTGACAGGTTAGTGCAAGAAAAACTGATGTAATGGTGTCGGCTGCTTTACTTTATACTACTCACGACCCTGACGTCAGTCCTGAAGCGACAATAACTGACGTAGAAATACTAAGCCTCTGGTATTCAGGCCGGCCGAGGGCTACCCTGGCAGGGATAACCCAAATGTGATGACTGCAACAGTGAATACACTCGAACATCTGCATTTATGGTACGTGTACAAAACTGTACCTTCTTCAGTTTGGTTTGATACCGTGTTTTTGACATTTTACTTACTGGTACTAATTTGGCATTTTCATCAGACTGTCAAAGCTTGGTCAGTACGTCAGTGATTTATTTTGAGCAAGTGAGTGAACCCCTGAGACACGTGGAATTTTATTCAGTCATATCTTGCATGTGGACTGGACTGCTAGAACCTCTGTCCAGCCATTTCCTAGTTACAGTAGTGTAGACTGAAACCATAAAAGAGCTTTAATATTAAAAGACAATACCTAAGGAAGTAGACAAAATCTCATAACACATTCAAATAAAGCAGCCTTAAAATGGATATGTTAAACAAGAATACAATTAAAAAAAGGATAGTCAGGATAGAAAACAAAAATGGTACTGACGTAGATTATAAGAAATGAAAATTTTAGAGAAATAGCATAGTCGTCATACAGTTAAAATTAGTTGGTTACTAGAAGCACACTGGCAGATGTTAAGGGAAAAGAAGTAGGAGTTTAAAAGTTTAAAATAGTGAGTAATAAGGTGGACTCTTGCAGCTTGTTAGTCTCCAAGGGAAGACTTGAATAGTGATAATGTGGAGACGAGGCATTTGTTGTTAGTCACTGCGTTTTAGGTGGGGCAAATGCAACTTGTTTGGCTAGACGTAAGGCAGTGTTGAGGCACAGAGCGACAGAGAATCGGTAGAACTGAAGTGAAGGCAACCAAGAAACTGATTAGAAGAAGAGGAAGTATCTTGGAAGTGGGAAAAGTATTGCAGTTGCCCTTTCCTTGAAAATTAGACCTTTGATATGTGGCCTGTCTTGAATGGATAGACAATTTCCCTTAGCAAGAGTTATAGTAGTGGTGGTTGGTTGTGGATGAATGCATGATAGAGTGACAGATTTTGTTTGCAACCCTAGAAGAGTACAGAAATGCAGTTTTGGGATCCAAGTAGGAAGCCTTATCCAGCATTATGAGTAGGACCCCTTTACAGTGATGTTGACACTTGACAGTAAAGGTGGAGGATGCTCTTCAGTAGTACTTTTGTAACACTAAGATATTTTTTTCGTTGATGGAATCAACTTACAGGGCTTGAGTTCATGAGATATCTAAGCTAACACTCCTGTTTACAGTTGCTTAACTTTAATAAAATGCCATGATAATTTTTTTGTTTTATTAAGTTGAGAGTTTACATTGCTGATGTCATTCCACAAATTACAAACCATTTCTTTTTGTGTTATGCAGCCTTAGATGGTTGTTTATTTTTGCCCATCACCTTACTAAGAAGTGCAAAGTGTGCACCATGCTCAACAAGTTTGCTAATGTCAGATGCCTTGGTAGTTTTTAATACCATGTTAATGAAGAAAAAAATTTAAAAGATTTGAAAATATGGTCATGAAGGAAACTGTCAGTCAGGCTGATGGTATAATATCATGGAATATCCCCAGAAGTAGTAGGAATAGAAGAAAGCAGTCTACAATTTACCAAAATCCTAGCAGAATTCTAATTTAAGACTGCCACTACAGGAATAAACCTGTCATGAAGGGTAATGGAGAATGGACTGAGTCACCTACAATGGGCAAGATCATGTGTTGGAAAAAAATAAAAACTAAAAAATTGTTTCTGCTTAGTTGTCTCAGGCCAGTCTGATGAAGGCTACTCACCTTTGCCAGAGAAAATGGGGCATTTATATGGCACCATTTTTTTCCTGTACGTATCATTTATGATCTCTTGTATATACCTTGTTTTTTACCGTTTTCTACCACTGCTTTCAGTAGACTAAAGGCTTGCATAGGATTTTGACAGAAGTGGTAAGATGCTGAATACTTGGATAGAGGCAGACTTATGAAAAGTTTATGAACCACTTACCATTGACAGTATCTGTGCATGTGCCATTTGTAATAATGTATCTATGCATACATACTTATTTGTTTGAGGATATATTTAGGTAGCTTGATTGATTTTTTTTAAGCTTTTGGTGTCCTATTCAGTTGTTAATGTGGAACACTTAACTTGCTTCACCTAGGAAGTGATGGTTAAAATGTGTTACTTTATACTTACACAATGTTCTTTTGATGAATTAGTGTGATTTAGCTTTATTTACCATGGGTATTAGAAGAATTCTTAGTACTGAATGTGTGGCAGAGCCTTTCAGTGTAGAGCAGTGAGAAACATTGAGTTTTTAAGTCTCAAAATGAGGAACATTCCTCGTAACGAGGTACACTTGTTTTTATGAGCTATTTAAATTTCTGAGTTAGCTCATTTTTAGCCTTAGAGTTTTTTTCCCTCAAGTATTATATGCTGCAATTTACTTTCTTAAGGCGCAGACGTGTCCTGCAGAAGGAATTACAACTGGATGACTGTTTAATGACTGATTCTTACCAAGTGTGATATGAAAGACGTTCCATCACAAAAGATGCTTCATGAAGCAAAACAGCCCCAGGCTTGGTCATTAACCACCTCCTGTAGACTTTATTTAGGAGTTTCATTTTTATAAACAGCCCATACTGTCTCAAGCTCCTAAATGGAGTGATGTGTTGTATCAAGCAACCATTCTGAGACTTGGACATTCCCAGACCGAGGACTGAGAGTGGTTGTTTGATGGTCAATATTTGTCCATTATTTTGTGGAAAATATATTGCTGTTTTTGTGAGGAGGTAAAGTACATGATACGGCAGCTGCTACTGGCTGAGTTTTGACAAGACTTGTTTTGCATCCAGGCGCTCTGTGGTCATTCTGCCACATTTGTTCTTTTTTGGCTAAGTGAGAGATTGTGTCAAAAGCTTTAGCCAGGTCAAGGTATGTGGTGTGTACTGTTTTCCCTTCATCCATTGCTTTGGTGACCTTTTCAGAAAAACACCAGGTTCAGTAAACATGACCTGCCCTTGTCAAATTCAAACTGAGATGGGTCCAGTGTTTGAAGATTCATTTCGTATGTCCTGATTGATTAGTTCCATGGTAAATCTTCCCATGGCTTGGCATATGAAGCTGGTCAGACCTATGGGTCTGTATGTTTAAAACCTGTATGGAGGCTGTGACTGAACAGTGTTGTTAGGTGTGTGACTAAATCATGCTTCATGCTATTTAAGATGCATCCAGTGATATTGTCAGGAACCATCGATGCAGTACGTTTAGCTTTTGATAGCACTTTTAGGAGTTGGTCTTGTTTTGGAAACAAGCCAGTTTCAGGTAAATCTTGAGAGCAGACAGACAGGAGCGAAAAGAAAGTTAGAGCTAAATTTATTGGCCAGTAGAGTTGCTCCATCTTCAGCCTCAGTGTAGGTAACATTGTTCACAATCAGCTCAGTGCACTGCTGTGTTGTGCTTTTGAAATTTGAACATAACTAAAAAATGCTGCCTTTGGCTTGGTTAGCTATCTTAGCCTCAACTTTGGCTTTGGTGGATTTTATTCAGCGCCTAAGTTTTGTTTCTTTCAGTGACAAGGACTCTAACATCCTGGGAATTAACTTTTCTTACTTTTTGTCACAATTTTCCTTTATATGGTTTTACCATGTGATTTTGTTTCTGTGGTTTGCCCTTAGGGCTGGCATCAGTGACCATCTTATCGATATAGAAAACATACTTTAAACTTGCAAAACAAAAACCAAGCCAAACAGCAACCAAGAAAAAAACAGCAGTTTTCTGTAGAATGTCACCAAGCACGATAGATTCCACCACAGTTAAAAACAAAGTGCAAAAACACAATTTATTAACGCAATTACAAAATCAAGGCGTTTTCGTCCTATAGCTGGACTTCATCAGATAATCTCTTACATCATTTATTAGCATCCATTATATACTTCCTTCATTTTCATTTTCCAATCAAAAAATACCAATTAATTCAAATAAACAAATCAGTTTACTATTAAAAGCTCATTAATATTAAAATACATTTCATTTAATCACATAAATATATCACATTTCTCGAAAAGACTTTAAATTATATCTATTTATCACTTTAAAATCAATTCCATTCATATTGCAGGGGCTAAAATATATTTTTATGTACATGTTTGAAAAAAATATTTACATTCATAAAATTCACAATCAAATAGCATATATTTCCATCAAACAGCACCATCTATTGACCATATAATTTATTGCACTCAGGATTATATTTTAGCTGCTTTTAATTTCAGTAGAGGTAAAATTGAAATATATTCATTCAGACCTGGGGATTTATTTGCTTGCAATGTGATCTGCCACCATAATTCTCTATATCCTATGGCGTCTTCCCATGGCCCCCCTCTGATGTTATTCTTTATATGTTCAATTACAAAAAACTGAAATATACTGTCTTCACATATCTTCCTGTGTCTTAGGTTCATAGGTTCGTACTAGGCTGTCTGCCCTAAGGCATTTATAAGCCTAGCCAGAGTGTATGTGGCTTACACCACCCCTTAGGATGAGAATACTACGCCCTTTTAGGGTTTAGTTTACTATGCCTCTGTCTAGTAGTGACACAGAGATGACCCCCGGGGTAAACCTACGATCTCCCATCCACTCGTCGAGATTTCTCTTGAATAGAGTCAGTGAGGGGCTCTGCCTAACATGGACTGGGATTCTGTTCCAGAGTGTAGGGAGCCTCTGGGTTATGAATCTGTCCCTCCAGCATGTCCTATTTATTTCTGTGTTGAGATTTAAGTCACTTGTTCTCGTGGCTCTGATGGATTTGGATTTTCTGAGGTGGAGCATGTCCATTAATTCAGGATTGGACATGGCCTTGTACGTCAGGCACAGATCACCTCTGAGTAGGCAGTATGCGACTGAATAGAGCTGGAGTTTTTTCAGTCGGGCAGCATATGACATATGTTTAAGACCCTTATCCTCTTGGTGAGGAACGTTTGGGGTCTTTCCAACTGCTGCAGGTGTCGGGTGAGATACATCCCAAATGGGGCATTGTACTCAATCATTGGCCTGATAAGAGAAGAGTACAGGGGCACAATGACCTCTCTTGATCTAGATGTGAAAACCCTTCATGATAAGGTGGGCAATATAGAAGGTCTTCCTAACCTCTTTGGCAATGTGAGTGTCAAATGAGAGGTTACTGTCAACCTGGGTCCCTAGGTCCCTGATTACCTCTTCCGTACTTAATGGATTACCGCCTATGTGGTAATTTGTCGGTACCTTGTTTTTCCCAAAGGGTATGACTCTACATTTTTTGGCGTTCAGCTTAAGGCCATGGCTCTGGCACCAATTATCCATTTCTATGAGGCCTCTCTGAAGGATGTTTGTGTCTGCTGGAGTATCAATTATGGCGCCCAGTTTGCAGTCATCTGCAAACTTTGTCAGCCACAATCCTCCTATGTTTGCCTGTACCTCGGAAAAATAAATGCCGAATAAGAGGGGTCCCAGGACTGAGCCCTGTGGGACACCGCTTGTGACTGGCTTAGAGTCTGACATAGCTCCAGCAACTCTGACCCTGTGGGTTCTGTCCTTGAGCCAGTTTGCAACCCATCTTGTGACATATGGGTTTACATTTAAGCTGGTGAGTTTGTCTATGATGCCCGAGTGGGGTATTGTGTCAAAGGCTTTTGCAAGGTCAAGGTAGGCTGTGTGAACTGCCTTACCCTCATTAATGGCCTTAGTGACGGTTTCAAAAAAGTCGACCAAGTTCAAAAGGCAGGATCTGCCCTTGACAAAGCCAAATTGGGTAGGATCCAATGTCTGTAGGTCCCCAATGTCTTTGTTTATGAGTTCCATAATGATCCTCTCCATAGCTTTGCAGACCAGGCTCGTCAAGCTTATGGGGCGGTAATTTCCAGGGTCCGTAGAAGCACCGCCTTTGTGAAGTGGGACCACTGTTGCCGCACACCACTCTTTGGGTACGTATCCTTTAGTAAGGCTAAGATTAAACAGCAGCCTTATGTGTGGGTTTAGTTCCTCTTGGAGTTCATGTAGCACACAGCCCGGGACACCATCCGGTCCCATTGATGCTGTGTTTTTAGCTTTAGAGAGGGCGGCTCTCACCTGGGCATCTGAGATGTTAGGGAGGCTACACTCTGCTGGGATAGTTATTTCTCCTTTTGGGGGGGGAGGAGAAATTTGCACTGAACCTGTCTGCCAGAATGTTGGCAATGTCAGTGGGTTCAGTGTATTTTGTGTCATTTTGGACTAACTCTGTGCTTATCTGGGAGTTTCCTCCCAGGTTTCTAACATAGCTAAAGAAGGCCTTGTGATTGTCTTTAGTGTCTTTTGCGATTTTTCTCTCAAAGTTGGCCTTGGATGATTTTATGAGTGATCGTAGTTTTTTGCTAGTACTGATCAGAGATGCCTTCCCTTTTAGGGATTTTGCTCTGTCATGTAGTAGCTTCCTCCTCCTGTTGTAAAGTTTGTTTATGGCTGGGGTCCACCAGACCGGGCGCCTGCCTTTGGGGGAATGGGTCTTGGTTTTATTTGGGATTGCATGATCCATGCATTCTTGAAGGTGCCCATAGAAGGCATTTGCAAAGGATTCAGCAGTGTGGGTTGTGGTTTCCACTGGCCCAGGGGCCTTGAAGGATACCACTTCAATCTTAAGAAGTGTGAAGTTGGCTTTTGAGAAGTTCTTCACTGTGGTCTTTTGTGCAGGGGGTGGGGGCGGGATGTGGATTTCCAGTGAGATTAATTTATGGTCTGATCTTACCAAAGAGGGATATACTTCCGGTGTGGAGCATTTTGTCCCCATGTTTGTGATGATCAGGTCTAGTATATTGTCTCCTCTTGTGGGAATGGTGACTAGTTGTTCCATTGCATTTGAGTTTATGAATTCTAGGAACATTTGGGCTAGGGTGTTGGGGCTTGAGTAATGTTCCCAGTCTATGTTTGGGTAGTTGAAGTCTCCCAAAATGATGGTATTTGGAGAGACATTCATACTCTCCGGTGTCTTCAGGAAGGCTGTGTGGGGTTCCTGAGTTTGAGAGGGTGGTCTGTAGCATGCTACAAACTGTAAGGCAGTTTTGCCAATGGTTAGTTGCACCTGGATAGTCTCCGATGCTTCGTACATTGCCACTAACCTGGAGGTGTGAGTATCTTTGATGAAAATGGATACTCCCCCTCCTTTTGTGGTTCGGTCCAAGTTTTGGGGCCGGAAAGCATGATATGAGGTAAAACCTGATAGTGCTGGGGTGCTCTCAGGAGCCCTGAAACAGGTTTCAGTCACTGCACAGACATCGATGTTCTCCATACT
Organism: Protopterus annectens; assembly: GCF_019279795.1. Classification (NCBI taxonomy): domain Eukaryota; kingdom Metazoa; phylum Chordata; order Ceratodontiformes; family Protopteridae; genus Protopterus; species Protopterus annectens. The sequence continues at coordinate 938,293,325 of NC_056744.1, read as the reverse complement.
GAGGAGGGCTTCGAGGGCGTGCATCTTGATGTTTAGACTTCTGGCATTGAGCAGCATTACCCTTAGTTTTTTCCACTTGTGTTTTCTAGGGAGGTAGGTTTGTCATTTGAGCCTTGCCTAAAAAAGGCACTATGGGGGTGGCAAGAGCCTTGGCCAATATCCGGAAGCCCAGGGGTGACAGGTGCAAGCCATCCCTTGCAAAGCAGCGTGGCTTGTCAAGCATGTCATCCCAAGCAGACAGATATTGGATCCCCTTAGAATGACACCAGTAATTAAGCCAATTCTTAAAACTGATCATTTTGTCTTTGTACTGTGGCATCATTCTTGGTGAGGGTAAGATGCTGCTCAGGGTCAGGATCATACTGGCCTGGGCTACATAATCAGAGAGCTCCTCTATGTCTCTCTTCATGTAGTCCAGGGAGGTACGTCTCAGGTCGTTCACACCGGCATGTACAATGACTGAGTCATATTTGTACTTGCTGTGGAGTGACCTGAGTGCTTGTGTTATGTGGCGGATTCTAGCTCTCGACAGGCAGCTTACTGTGACCTTTTCCTTGTTCAGTCTGGTGAGCGGGACGTCAGTGTGTCTGACTATGGAGTCACCTATTACAAGTGTGTCTGACATGTTGTTTGGCCTTAAGGGCTGTGACTGTTTAGCACACTGACTTTGTGAACTATGTGTTGCATGTGCTATGTCTTGAGGTGGTGGTTGCTTGGGTGTCTGCTTTGGAGGCCTCTGTTGTTTTGGTAGATTTTTAATCAGTGCCTCCGAGTATGTTTTTGTGTGTTTATGTGTTTGGTTTCCTGTTGTGATAGTTCTATGTGAAACTGGGTTTGTGGTGTGCGTGGTTACCTTCTCCTCCTGACTGGTCTTGCCAGTACTGAATTGAGAGAGCTCAGCCTCCAGTTTGGCTATATAGTTGCATCTCTCGCATATATTTGTATTTGTTGGGAGGAGGAGAGGGTTGTCTGTGTACATGAGGCAATTGTAACATTGCCTCAAGATTCCCAGATTCACCAGCTGAACAGGAGAGGACTCCAGCAACTGACCCTTCGACATGCTAGAAATAGTGAAAAAGATTGCTGTGTAACTGAGTCAGAAAGGACCTATAGGGAGATGTGTACTCAACAGAATTTAGGTGAATGAAGTACTTTCTTTTGTTTGAGTGCTTTACCTGTATAAAAATGCTTTAGGAGCAAGTGCTGAGCTTTTCAGATAGAGTATAGGCTGTTTAGATTGCAAGTAGAACAGTTCTAAGGGAAAAATTGAAGAGCAGACTTGGCGGAGCCAGAAAAAGTTTAACGGCTGCGCTATGCGCATGACCGCAAAGCGGATTTTAAGCAGTGAACTACAAAAGAGCTAGGAATGGTCCCAAACAACCAATTACTACAGCTTCTTGTGCTGAGGTCACTTCCCCCAAGGACAGGTAGGCTGCTTAAGGCTCCCCACTCCCACTGGTGAGCAAAGAAACTTCCTTCTATCCAAGTAAGGTAATGGACAACACAGGAACTACACCACAGCCCAGAATACAGCAATGCCTGTATACTGGTCTAAACTAGTCGAGAAAGGCGGGAAAACAAGGATTATTTTTTTGTTTTTTTGTTTTTTTTTGTAGAAATGCACAGAAAATGCAGAGACAGTGAAAAATTAGTTACACAGGCTAGCACACTTCCTCCACAGTTAAATTAAACAAACAAACAAGCAAACTTTCGATTAAATTTGACTAAATGTAACTTTAAGTGCAGATTTAAAAATAAATGCAGTAATCAGAAAAAAAACAGTTCTGGCTAGTTTAAAGTAAGCAACAGAAGCTATTTCCAGTGAAAAAAAAGCAAATATACTTAAATCCAGAAGGTAGTCGCTTTTTCGAGTTCCTTGATGCTAGGACCACTCTGTAAACCCACGTGCATTAGTCTCCTCTGTAAACCCACGTGCATTAGTCTCCTCTGTAAACCCACGTGCATTAGTCTCCTTCATTTATATAATGTCATAGGTATGCTCATATATTCTTCTTTTTAAAGTTCTCTCCGTTTTACCTATGTAAAAGGACCCACATTTGACACAGGTGGCCAAATACACTAATCCTTTAGTATCACAATTGTATAGCCCATTACCCCTAATCAATTTACCTCTACTCTCTGCATATATATTCTCCTTATTTGCTATATATTTACATTGACTACATTTCCCACATTTAAATGTACCCTTTTTATAATTCAGGCTGGTACTTATATTTTTATTTTCCTTTTTCTTTTGTTCCAAATATTCCTTTATATTATTAGCATTTTTGTATACTACCCTTGGAGTATCTCTAGGTAAATCTTCCAAATTAGTAAGAGCTATAAATCTTTCCCATTCTCTATAGAAAACCGATTTAATGCTCTGATTCAAACCATTATACTCTAATACAAAGGACAATTTATATTCTTCTTGTGAACTAGCATTACTATTGTTTCCCATATAGTTGCCCATAGTCTCTTTAATACCTAAAATGGGCTCAAATTTTCCCATTCTCCCTCTTTCTATTTCCAATCTAACACTATGTACCAAACTTTTATTATATCCTCTGTCTAGGAACATACCTTCTAACAAGTCACATTCTATCTTAAAATCTTCCGATTTACTTGTCATTCGTGACCCCCTCACAAATTGGCCTTTTATTATATTTCTTTTACTATGTTCTGGGTGTGCACTATTATAATGCAAATAAGAATTGCAATAAGTTACCTTTCTATAAACTTTAGATGCAAAATTACCTTCACTTTTAATTATTTCTATATCTAAATATTGTAAAACCTTCTCAGAAACATTATAGGTGAATTTAAGAAAATCAGTAGTTTGGTTAATATATTTTATAAATTCTTCCAATTTTTCTTTTCCCCCTACCCAGAATATGACTATGTCATCTAGGAACCTTTTATATAGGTTCCAATAATTGTGGAACTCCGATTTAAGTACATATTTTTCTTCCCAGTTAGCCAGTACAATATTTGCATATGTAGGTGCACAGGCTGCTCCCATGGCTACTCCCTGCGTTTGTTGAAAAAATTCCCCATTAAATAATATTTTAAGTACCATGTCCATCAAGCCTGTGCAAATTATTTTATCATTGTGTGTCAATATCTTATCCATAAATATTTCTTCCTCAAACATATTCATACCTTCTAAGCAGGGAATAGATGAAAATAAATCTATTATATCAATTGTTACAAATAATAGATTTTCAGTATACATACTATTATCTGTCATCCTTAATAAATCCCAAGAATCATTTAAAATAGCAAGCTTATTTGCCCATATGTTTTGTTTTACTATCTATAAATTTGGCCAAATGTAATGTTTTTGAACCATCCGCTGAGACAATAGGTCTCAGCGGTGGGTCCAATACATTTTTATGGACTTTAGGAATGCCATAGATAACTGGTATTTTCGTTTTTTCTACCTTTAAATAGTTTAACATCTTTCCATCAATTAATAATTCACTATACATTCCCTCTAGTTCCATATCTATCTTCTTGTAAGCTAAAGAAATTTCATTTCTGGACACCACCCTATATTTATTCTCATCTCTCAAGATTTGATTCATTTTTCCTTCATAGGTAATGGTGACCATAATGACTGCCCCCCCCCCTCCCTTATCGGGTTTCATAATTCTTATCTTCGAATTATTCCTTAACTCATTCAATGCTTTAAATTCCTCCTTACTGACGTTCATATCATTTCCCATATTTTTATATGTTTTTCTTATTTCTGCTTCCATAATACTTTCCACGTTTTTAAGTTGTGGATGCAATGGGGGATTAAAAACTGAGGATCTCACTAAAGTTCGTTCAATATGATATGGATTTATTTGTATGTCATTCCTACCATATATTAATTTTAAATTAACTTTTCTCAAAATAATTTTAAATCTAGGAGTGTAGTTGTCAATTCCCCTTTTACTTGTGGAATAAATTTGAAACCTTTTCCTAATAAGCCAAAATGTTCATCTTGAAGCTTTACATCACTATAATTATAGATAGTAAAACCATTTAAACTATTTATAATACTTTCATCATTTATATTATACTCATTTATATCAATACTATTTAAAGATGCTGGGTCCGGGGTACATATACTTAATATCCCCCCCATGGGAAAATTTTCATGTGACAATCCATCCATTCCACTATTAGTCCTTACTCTCTCTAATGGGGGAAATTCCTTATCATACAAATCATCTCTCCATCTCTCTCCCATTTCATCAAATTCCCTATCATTTCTTTTTCCATTAATATTTTTATTGTTAAAAAAAATTATTATTAATATTCCTATTAAACCCTTTCTTTCCATTATATAAATTTCCATAAGCACCAGGTTTAGGATAACTTACTTCATTTTCATAATCAATCAAATCACGTTTTAATTTCTCCATTTTTCTATTATTAAATCCAGTGCATTTTTCATCTATTTCACCTCTTATTTTATAAAATGTATCTCTCTCTTGTTTTATATCAAAAAATAAATCATCCTTTATAAGCCCCTCCAATACTTCTGTATCATTTTGTAACCCAATCAAATTTCTATTATTTTCCTTAATAATTAATTTTAAAATATCCAAACCACTATTATTAAAAACTTCTAACAATTCCTTGTGAAACGTAGAACCTATTTGCACATTGTTAGGATATTTATACATTCTAAGACCTTTTGGAACAACATTTCTCTTGATACATTCAGTAAGATATGCATTTTCAATATGTAAACTTTTATATTTAAACATATTCTTTGACAGGTTATCAATCATTTTACTATATGAATCACCATTCCTTTTTCCTTTTGGGCAATTCATATCAAGTTTAAAACAAATGCTTTTGTTTAACCAGTCTTTTGTTAAAACGGGTCTACCAGGAGAAACAGTACCTGAAATTGCATAACCCGTATGTTGCGAGTTAGCACCAACACTTTCCGCTCGATTAATTCTGTTTTCACAGTCCTGTAACACCTCTGGTGTGAAGGCTGGATTAAAAGTTCCACCATTCGGTTCTGAAGAGTCGCCGGCGTGTAACCCATCGCCCATCAGCTCTGTCTTCCTCTTACTTTTCTGCCCTCTCGGCTCACCATTTCCGCTTCCTGTCCCCTGGGACGCTTGCGAATACCTTCCTACCAGCGTGTAACACAAAGGCGTTAACAAGTCTATCAGCTCGGTCAATTGCCCAACGAGCTTCCTGGACTGGCCAAGCTCATCTTGCCCTGTGTGGGTCGGGGATCCATTCTCCATAATAACCGCCAATGCAAAAACGACCAAACCAAAAACCAAGCCAAACAGCAACCAAGAAAAAACAGTAGTTTTCTGTAGAATGTCACCAAGCACGATAGATTCCTCCACAGTTAAAAACAAAGTGCAAAAACACAATTTATTAACGCAATTCCAAAATCAAGGCATTTTCGTCCTATAGCTGGACTTCATCAGATAATCTCTTACATCATTTATTAGCATCCATTATATACTTCCTTCATTTTCATTTTCCAATCAAAAAATACCAATTAATTCAAATAAACAAATCAGTTTACTATTAAAAAAGCTCATTAATATTAAAATACATTTCATTTAATCACATAAATACATCACATTTCTCTAAAAGACTTTAAATTATATCTATTCATCACTTTAAAATCAATTCCATTCATATTGCAGGGGCTAAAATATATTTTTATATGCATGTTTGAAAAAAATATTTACATTCATAAAATTCACAATCAAATAGCATATATTTCCATCAAACAGCACCATCTATTGACCATATAATTTATTGCACTCAGGATTATATTTTAGCTGCTTTTAATTTCAGTAGAGATAAAATTGAAATATATTCATTCAGACCTGGGGATTTATTTGCTTGCAACGTGATCTGCCACCATAATTCTCTATATCCTATGGTGTCTTCCCATGGCCCCCCTCTGATGTTATTCTTTATATGTTCAATTACAAAAAACTGAAATATACTGTCTTCACATATCTTCCTGTGTCTATACAATGCATTAGTCTCCTTCAATTTTATAATGTCGTAGGTATGCTCATATATTCTTCAGGTAAATCTTGAGAGCAGACAGACAGGAGAGAAAAGAAAGTTAGAGCTAAATTTATTGGCCAGTAGAGTTGCTACATCTTCAGCCTGAGTGTAGGTAACATTGTTCGCAATCGGCTCAGTGCACTGCTGTGTTGTGCTTTTGAAATTTGAACATAACTAAAAAATGCTGCCTTTGGCTTGGTTAGCTATCTTAGCCTCAACCTTGGCTTTGGTGGATTTTATTCAGCGCCTAAGTTTTGTTTCTTTCAGTGAAAAGGACTCTAACATCCTGGGAATTAACTTTTCGTCACAATTTTCCTTGATATGGTTCTACCATGTGATTTTGTTTCTGTGGTTTGCCCTTAGGGCTGGCATCAGTGACCATCTTCTCGATATAGAAAACATACTTTAAACTTGGCTATCTATGACTTACACTTAATATGTCTAGCATCAGTTTTATCTTTGTAACAAGAAATGTCAGTAATTCTTGCATGCCTGTTGAAGCAAGTCTGTTTTGGTATGTATATTTGCCACCATTTCGGTAGCCAGTGAACATTGGACGCATTTGTGATGAGTAGATGCGTGGTTTAATTTTATTGTATGTCACAAGCCTAATTTTTATGTTAGATTTGGGTTCCTGTATTTAAAAATGTCTCTTTCCTTAGAACCTTTATTTGGAGTTTTGCCAAGTATTTCAAGGTAGTTTGTGTCCATTCTGTTTTTGTTTTCACTTTAATACTCGAGTGTATAGAAACTCCTTTTGTGTTAGCAGGTCCACAGGCACAGAACAGTCTGTTAAGCTGCATACCTCCACTTTGATGTTATATGCCATCTATAGAGTTTGTTTTATTTTATTGTAGAACCTCTGACCTGGAATAGGATAAAGAGGGTATCATGTAATTGAGGATTATTTTCAAGGTATGTCCAAAGTAGATGTTTTGTTTATGTCCATCAGTTTTTGTTGTGTGGTAGCAATGATTGTCTGCATTGTAGGGATTTATGTCTCCAGTCCATGGATATATATATTTTTTTTGGTCAAAGTACGAACTACGGTTTAATTTTGCAGTTCAGACTTTGAGAGTTTAGAAAAACCATAAGGGACAAGCTAAGTTGTATACCTGAACCAACTTGAGTTTTGCATGAAGGAGTCTTACTACCATCATGGTTGATTTGCCATCTTGATTGAAGATGGTCATTTTTTTTTCCCACTGTATTCCTCTCTTAATTAATTTTACCTGGTTGATCCAGGTCAAGGTCATGGAAGAACTGCTGCCTATCCAAGCACTCAGTTAATCCTGAACAAGATCTCAATCCATTGAAGGATGCATGAATTCAGTCGTACACAGCATACAGCATCGCTGCATTTGGGAAGACATCTGAGCTCCTGGTGAAAAACCCACACAGGCTCGAGGCATGTGTAGACTCCACACAAATGGCATCCCGATAGAGAACTGTACTGTAGAGTAGAGTAGTGTGAGGCAGCAACAATAACCTTTCCACTACTGTCACCCTTCTTTTTTTTCTTCTTTGCTTTAGTCAAAGTGCAGCTGGCTGACATTTAGCCTGCTGAATGTAAAATGTATGTATGAGATGCTGTAATAAGTCTTTTAAGGTCATCTGAAATGAATGGTAATGTGTCACACTTTTCCTTGTCACAACTCTTTGAAGCATTTTGTTAAAAACGTTTTACTTTATTGCTTTTGTTTGGACTAAACAGTTCTGCTTTCCAGCATGCTCAGGAAACTGTCATAATTCTTTTTGTTTTTCTTTGAAGCAGGCATTAAAGAATAATTAGGCTAGATGCAAAACTTTGTGGTATTTTGTTATTAAAAAACTTCATATAAAATAGTCATACTTGAACGTTCTGTACTAATATATAATTATACATATTTTTCATTTTTCTTTTTTTAAAAAGCTAAAAAAGTACTGCACCAATGTGGGTTCCATCTTAGCTGTAACAGCTCTCCAGTTTGAAAAACTGTTGGTGTTCATCATTCTCAGTGCTGTAGTAGACTTTTGGCAGTATGGATTGTATCCTGCCTGGGATGCAGCAACCAGCTTGATTGGTCAGCCGAGAGGAAGGGAAATAAGAAGTCAGACTGAAGAAGTCTTCAGTACTTTCTTGCCGACACGAGATTCCACAGAAGCTGCTATTGATCTTGAAGCTCAGTTTCTGGCAGCTATATTTCCCTTCAAGAAACCTAACAGTAAAAACAAAATGAAAACTCCAGCAAAGCTAGAACTTCCACTGTGACCTCCCAAACCTCTTGTATTAGAGGCACGTGGGATTATATGCAAGTGATCCTTATGAATATCAGGTGGTACTTCAGTCTGACTTCTTATTTCCCTTCCTCTCAGCTGACCAAGCTGGTTGCTGCATTCAGCTGATTGGTGGTTCTGACCCTAATGATGGACATCAGTTGGGTATAACAGCCCTGTGTTTCTAATGCTTAGTCAAACACTCTGCTTGTGGTGTGCTGATGAGGTCATAAGGCCGAAATATGCCTATCCACAGCTAGTGAAGTTTGACTTTATTGGCCTGAAATTGTCCATTAAAATGAAGAAACAAGTCATGGGCATTCAGAATCGCCAGTTAGCTGAAGTACGCAATGTTCATAAGGATCACTTGCATATATCCCATGTGTCTCTGATACAAGAGGTTTGGGAAGTCACTCAGTGGAAGTCCTAGCTTTGCTGGAGTTTTCATTTTGTTTTTACCCTTCAAGAAACCTGGTATTTTTTCACATTATCAGATGTTTCCTGTCAGAGACCTTTATTTTTATCTAAGGGGTTATTTCTACAAGTGCAGGCTGTTTTATGTAAAAGTATACCATGAGCTTATGTTTTTTTTTTATCTAAGTTTACAAGACAGTGTAAGCAACTTCTCTGTGTGGAAGATTTTCAGTCCATATATTTCTAGTTAATCACTGTATATTAATCAGATCAGACAATAATAGTAGAAGTAGCGAACTTAAACTCATCTTAAGTCAGAACAAACAGAACAAAACAAAAAACAATAATAGAAAATATATAATTGTACAGCATTACTAAGCATTCGAAAGTAATCCAGGCAAGGCAGGCAGTCTGTTTCCAGTTGAAAATCCTTTATTATAAAGTACACAGAATGGAAACAGACTGCTTGCCTTGCTTGGATTACTTTCAAATGCTTAGTAATGCTGTACAATTATATATTTTCTACTGCTACTGCTATTGTCTGATCTGATTAATATACAGTGATTAACTAGAAATATATGGACTGAAAATCTTCCACACAGAGAAGTTTAGGGGGTTGTTTTGAGACTTCGGCGATACCATGGAGATTACTTGTTTTTTGTATAAGTTTAAGGACTGGGAAGTGTTTTAAGCAGGAAGAAAGTATTTCTTAATATTAGAATGCTTGTGTACACTCCATGACAACTCATTTTTTCTGCTAGAGTGCATTGAGTGTTTTTCATTTATTGCAGGGTTCTTAGTGGTTTTCTTATACCTTTACAAAAACAGGGACTGTTTTAGAAGTTGTGCATGTGTGTTGGTTATGAACACTTGCTTCACAACTTACCTTCTGATCAACTGCTTCCAGCACTACTTACCACTTTTCAGATTGCTTCTTGAGCTGCAGTATGGATACTTACTGTGCTCCTGCTGTCTGCTGTTCTGCTATACCTAAAAAAGAAGAAACAACATAAAGAGCCCTTCTCACCGTGAGCCCAGTCAGTGTCTCAGTCATTTGTGGGGAATCCTTTAGTAGCTATCCGTTGTTTCTCAGACCACTCACTTGCTTCTCTGGGTTCTTCTGGTGTAGTTCTTTCAGCCAGCATGGACCAGGGGGGCCAGCCACATTCACTTGGTCTGTTAGTGACAGTTACGGGAATGGGAGAACCATCATCATTGGATCAGGAAGGTATTTGATTGAATTCTTCATGCGGTAACCAGGGAAAAAGACCTCTTGATGGGGCTGATCTGCCATATCCAAATCTATTTTCAGTCAAACTGTTATCTCCAAAGAAAAATGCAGAAGATTAGACATTGTACGTATGAAAACTTTGTATCTGTTTAGAAAAGATGATATCTTTTAAACCTTAGCTAGGCAGTTATTACAGGTTGTTAATACCCAGTTCTGAGAAATCCTTACCTGAGGGCTGTGTCCGTAAAGAAATTTCTGAGGAAAACCTGTCTGAGGATTCTGGCATAGAGGTAGGGCTTCTTTTGTTGATTCCCAAGCCCATAACTCTAATTCTGATTAAACATAGTCAGTACCACTTCCTTTGGAGCAATTTTCTTTCTCTGACTATTTCCAGGATGAATGAGGTATTTTTGGATATGTCATTCTGCACTCATCTTGCCAGCCTTGGAAGATGTGTTTAATGGTGCCTGTAATAATCCTGACTCTGAAGTCAGTTCCCAAAAAGGCAGACTGTGTAAAGAGTATCAAACTAACACATTTTTGTTTTCTCATCTCCAATAAAATTCCGCAATCTTCACCAACTGGGAATACCAGTCCCTCCCCTGTGAGCAAAAAAGGAAACTTATTAGACAGATTTGCTTAGAGAATTTTCCCTTCTTCCATGTTAGCTTGTAGAATACTTGACTACCAAGCACATATGTGGAAGTATATTCAGTTTTGTGTAGTCAGTTTGAGGGAGTACACTTCCTTACTTGCTTAGGAGATGATAGGTCTTTTCTGAATTCTTTTGTTTATAATCTTTCACAAGCATCTAAAACTGTTCTTAAGAGTGTGTATGACTGTGTAGATATTGTGTGTGGGATCACTTGCTGCTGCTACCACTACTACTACAGTTTTGTAGAGATGTGTGGGTTCGTAATCGGACATTTGCTGCTGAATTAAATCCTGAGAGTTTAAACTGTTAAGTAAGGAGGTTTTTGTTGGCCCTTCTGCTACTCAAGGTTCTCAAACAATTTGATAGAAGGAAGTTAATTCTGGGAGCTTCTAAGATTTTTTCAAACCCCTCCCCTCTTTTACAAATCTCTAAAATCCTCTCTTCCTTTTGAAAACTAAACAAGGAGTCCCTGCCTCCTCACGGCAAACAGGGAGCAAAAACAAGAGATGGCAGGAGGGGAACAACATGAACCAGGAGTCTTTTCTAAAGAATGAACAGTATAATGTTTCAGAACGATTATGCCAGCATTCTATCCCCCAGTCCTCCTTCCCCTATCTCTCTCCTCCTAAATCTGTCCCAGAAATTCTCTTTACTTTCCCCTTTGTTCCAGACTCTTGGATGCTCAAAGTTGTTTAGCGGAGTTATAATTGGCACTGAATACTAATGCCTTCTTTCAGGAGAATTATTTTCCATCCCATGAATAAAACAGATTTTTTTCTTCAGTTTCTTCAACATTTACTCACCCCAAGAGTCATAAACCAGTGCCTACAGATCAAAGGGGCAAAGGATTCTATCCCAGAATGTTTCTGGTTCCAAAGAAAAAGTTTACTTGGAGCCCATTTCTAGATCTTTCCTTTCTAAGTCTGTATATGAAAGTAGCCACCTTTCAAAATGCTTACCCTTCTAACACAGTTGCATTTCATTCCTCTTTAAAGTTTCATGTTAGCATTAGATCTAAAGGATTCTTATAACATTCTCATAACCACAGGCTTTAGTAAATTTCTCAGACTGTGTGTCTGGGTTGCATTATCAGTTCTCTGAATTATCCTTTGGGTTATGTACAGCTCCATGGGTGTTTACAAAGTGTCTAGCTCCAGTGACAGTTCATTGCAGACTGCTTGACATTCACTTATTTCTTTATTTAGACAGCTTACCTTTGGAGAGTCTTGTCCCAGATGTTGAGAGTCCTTAACATGAGTTTCTTCTCTTAATCTGGGATTTCAGGTTGTTGTTGTTGTGCCTTTCGGCTTCTCCCGGTTAGGGGTCGCCACAGCGGAACCTTGGTCCGCTAATGATTGGCAGTAGATTTTTACATGCCGAGTTGCCGGCCCTGATGCACAACCTTCAACGAAGGTACGCCCATTCACGCATGTCTCCACACACAAGACGCTCTAGCTGAGAATCGAACAGGACAACGTCTTACTGTGAGGCGACAACGTTACCACAGCACCACCAAATCTGGGATTTCAGGTATATGTACAAAATTCCTCATTGACTCGATCACACAGGATTGTGTTGCTGGGCTGCTCAGCAGAATGCATGTTTTACACAAGAGAAAGTAGATTTTTATCTGAAAACATTCTGGGTTTCTTCAGTCAGTCTTTGATTTCTGCAAGATGATATCTCAGGATTCTGGGATTCGTGGCTTCTGTAATTCTCATGATACCTCTTCCCAGGTTACACATAAGAAAACTTCAATATTTTACAAAGAATACGTAGACCCAACATCATCATTCTGTGGAATTCCAGATTACAGTTTTAGGCTTTGTCAAAAATGAACTGCACTGCTGCAGCAGCAGCCTTAGGTCAGCTGGTGCCCTAGGCAAAAGGGCTCCATGGCACCCCCCCACACCACCTAGGTGCCCCCATCCTGGTCTACCTACACCAAATAAATACTGGAAAAGCGCCCCTGCTACAGTGGCACCCACCTAGTTGGCCTATGCCTAAGGCCGGCTATGCACTGCTGGAGACAGTAAATATGTTTAAATCTAGGTTCACCCTTTTCTTAGATCCCAAGTCAATCTGTAACAACAGACATTTTAGATTTTTGCTTGGCGAGTAGTTTCTCATGGAGGGGATGCAAGGTCTGTGGAATTCCTCAGACAGACCAAGAGACATAAATGTCAGAGATTTTGGCTGTGATCCATGCCTTAAAATCTTTTCATTCTCTTTGGTCCTCTGGACCTTTTCATGTGATTACAGATAACACCATTGTGATGTGGTTCATAAGCGGGGGGGGGGGGGTTACAATGGCATATACTCTATGCAGGCTGGGCGTTTATATTGCGCTGTCGAAAACTCAAACTGTCGACAGCGTAATCAACACAAAAATGTCGAAATCCCCGAACATCGAACACACACACACAAAAAAAAAAAAAACACCCAAACACAACACAAATTGCTGTATGCAGAGGGGCAAGCCCCCCTGCACCCCCACACCCCCCACTACTTAAATATACCAACTTCAAGATCGCACTGCATTGCAGTAAATGGAAATCTCCCCTTATGGAGATTTCCGTTTACACGCACAATGACTTTTGCTTTCGACATTTTGGTGCAGACAATGTCAGCTTCAATATTGTCAGCTTTTGACAGGGTGAAGTAGACCCCAGGCTGGCTGTGCTGGCTTGGGTGGAGCTGTACAACATTACTTAATCCCACAAGCATCATCCATTCAATCAGAGCAAAATATAATGTTAGACAAGCTGAGCAGAACCAGGACAAAACCTCATGAATGGAAATTGAATGACTGGGTCTTCCAGAAGTTGATCAAGTTGTGAGGAACACCTCAGATATTTTTGCCTGTTCAAAACAGACTACTAAAGGAATTCTACTCCAGGACTTGTTGCAAATAACCTTGAAAACCAGTGCGTTTTCATTCCCATGGTCAGGAGTGTTCCTTTATGCATTTTCACCCTTTGCATGGGTAACCTGGTTAATTCTGAAGACTAAGGACACTCCAAAATTCACTGTGTTGACTACATTTTTACTCGAGCAATACTGGTTTTCCTTCTTATGGAATTGGCCAAGGGGAGTTACCACAAGCTTCTCTCCTTACAGGCAGGACCTACTCACCCAAGACATGAACGTTTAATACACCCCAGTCTCACACACACACACACACACACACACACACACACACACACACACACACACAAAAATCATCTGGATGGTAATGATTTTTTGATACTTTTTAGGCACATTTTTCACGAGAAAGTGCAGCAGCTGCTAAAGGGGACAAAAAAAACTGCTAATAGGAAGTAAATTGGCAAGTGGAAAAGATTTAATAGTTGGTGCCTAACCAATTACCAGGGTCCCTTTGTTGATTATTTACTGTCTGGTTATGAAATATTTTGTGTGCGCTGCTTTCCTATGGTCTCTGTCGCTCCTCTGTCAAGCTTTATCTTGGTCTATTTTATCATGTCTGCCCATGGATCTCTCTCTCTCTCTGTTTTTGGTAAAACAGTTGGTTGAGGGTTTTACATAGTAGGCTTTCTAAAAAAAAAAAAAAAAAAAAAAAGAGGTTGCCCCTTTCTTTGATCTTAACTTTGCGCTGGAAAATTAACTAAATCGTTTGAACCATCTTATCAAGCTGATTTTTTAGGTTCCTCATATGCAAGATACAATTGGCATTGTGGCTAAGGTCTTAGTCTCACATACCTAAGGTACAAGGTTTGATCCTGATTTCTGGTCAATATCTGTATGGAGTGTACACGTTCTCTCACTGATGGCAGAAAAATTGGCATCGGTATTTGCTGGTGATAAGTTGGTCGAGGACCTGGCTGGGACCCATGCTAATGGTGGGATGGGTTTCATGTGCCCCTGTTAGCCATTGTCTGCCTGACATAAAGCCCAGCAACCCTGGGTCAGTAAGCTAGTGGTGTCCATTTGCTCTGCTTGGGTTACCTGGGATAGCAGTGTTGAACAAAAGCCGGGCATAAAACCAGTCAGCTTGCCAAACAAGAACTTGGGATTCTTGCACTCAAATTTCTGACCGGGCAGAGCTGAGATGTGTATGACGTGATAAGGAGGAAGCGGGACATATCTTTATCCAAGAGAAAAGATGAAAGGGCAGTGCAGCAAAGCCACTTGGATTGGTATCCAGAGTCTTGTACTCAAGAAAAGACTAGAAATGGTGTGGAAATTGTGATGAGGGAGAGGCTTCAGAAGACAGTGAGGTGTGACATCAAAATTAGTGACAAACTCGCATCAATCAAACTCCAGTGTATGAAGCAGTATTCATGATCTCATCCTATGCCCCACATAATGGTTGATGAAGAAAAGTATGTTCACTCAGCAGTTAGCAGGACCTTCTGGTTAAAGCATGGTAACATGAGTTGGTTTTGAAAAAGAGGGATCTGAATGCACATATTGGGACAGGCAGTACAGGATATGAAGATTGTATGAATCCACATGGATGGGACAATAGGAATAAAGGAGAGGCCATTTTAGACTTCTTTCTAGCAAAATGGCATGATGATGGCCAGCACGTGGTTCAACAAGAAAGACGGTCACAAGATCACACACGAGAGGTCAATGTGCAACTTTTTTCAACTTCCTCCTAGTAAGGAAGGGGCACCAAGATAGAATCTGTGATAACAAAGTCATCCCCAGTGAAACAGCTAGCTCACAGCATAAACTGCTGGTTGTCACAATCTGCTGCAAGCAGTGGTCAAAGAAGGCTCTAAGGTCAACAGGGACTAGGCTTGAAGATCTGGAAGTTGACGGGAGAGAAAGCACAGGAGTTCAAGGGAATGCCTAGAGAGCTATCACTGCAGGAAGAAGAGGAAATAGGTGGAGTTGAAGAATAGCAACACCTCGTGTGAGGCCTATAGAATAGATGTTCATCAATCACAGTGCCTCAGTGGCATATGGGGTTCTGTGTCTGCACAAACCCACATTCCCAGCTTTCCAGAGCACAGTCATTTCCTCTGACACTGTGTTAGGTGATTGGCTGGGCCACTCTCTTCAGGGGAAGCTAAACCTCTGTCACAAGATGTCAATTATTTAGTCGTTTACTGACAGCTGCAGGACTTCCAGACGATTATGCTCAACAGGTTGTATTGGTGGATTACAGCTTCCAGACTCAGAGATCCCTTTGGGAACTTCCCTTCCTCTTTATTTTTATCTATGTTTGATTTCTTTCTGTTTTATTGTAAATATATAGTGTATGTTAACTTTTTTATTTTTCATATTCTTGCTGTTTACATCTACTGTTAATTCCTTTAGGAACTCCAATTTACTAATGTTACTTGTGTGCTAGTTACTGTTTTAAGCAGTTATAGCGCATGTTCTATGACTTGTACTGAGAAACTGAAGATTCTGTGGTGTCAGTTTGAACACCAGACGTCTTGTTTCTGTTTACAGGCTTCATTTTGAAGTTCAGATTAGGCACATACTGAATTTTTTCTTAATTTTATATATACTGCTGGTTTACCATTTCTATGGCCGTTTTATATTGCTAAATTGCCATTTTGCTGCAAATTACTTTGTTTTCTGTGGAGATTCTGACAAGGGAACCTGTAAGTAAATGCTTATTTACACTATTTAAAAAAGGTTTGTTTGATTTAAGGGCATATATTTGATTTTTTGACACTGTTTGGACAAGTTAATTTTACTTGGTGCCGTGACTGTGTGCTGTGTATTATACTGTGCAAATTGTAGAACGAGGCTTAGCACAATTTAAAATGTTTCTGCTATATTTTATGAAGTTTAGCTCTGTGGGAACCTAATTTATATTTTCTATTATCGCTGCCCTTAGTCAGCCCTTAATAGTGTCAGTGTATTATTCTGGCTAGTGTTTTTATTTACCCAAGATTTGATGGATCCTACCTGATATGGCAAACCTCCCCACTACCAACAAATCCAGTTATACCCCAAAAGAAAAAAAAATAAACAAAAATATGCCTCAGCCTATGGTTTCTGAATCTGTTCCTACATTAAGCCGGCCTGCAGACCACTTACCTTTTTTCTTGTCACCCTCTGGTGTGACCCTGCAGTCCTCATTGGTACGGGGGGGGGGGGGGGGGGTTAGACACATCCTCTGAGGCTGTCCCAGTCCCTTGTCCACGTATGGAAGAACCCAACCCTTTAGGTACAGGAGAGATCTGGGGTAAGAAACCCCTTGCCAGGCATAATACTAGCAAATGGTAAGAAGAAACAAATATCACCACAAGACAGACAGGTTATTGCTACATATAGAGTTGATGTGGTTTCCCTAGCTGAGTATTTTACAGTCAACTAATCTTGGAAGCTCTGCTCCTATTCAGAATAACTATGGGGCTGCCTTAACTAGAGATCAGTCTAATGCTGCAGATTTTGATGGACAGACATTAGTGAACACTCTGAGTTCATCAAATCTGATTCTTTGGAAGGTGACCAGGTTCAAAAAACCAAAGCAATTGCTCACCTTTCCACATATGCTAGCTAGGTTTAGAGAAGTTTTGACTGGAAGGAATCTGGAGCTGTGCTAGAGATTGGCAGCGTTTATAATCTTGTGAAGGATGGTATTCCAAATATTTTGGCTGTTCCTCCTTTGTTTCCAACCTTAGAAGATGTCTGTGAAACTGCTTGTAAAACCTCTCTGACTAATGAACCAGTTCCTAAAAAGGCTATGAGGAAGTACAAAGGTGTACAATGATCTTGCAGTTCTCTTTGCTCCTTTGTCAGCTACTCCAGCTGTGGTTTCTCTAGCTGACAACTCTGAGAGCTGTGACTGCTTCTAACCCTACAAGACTGGTTAAAATTGGTAAGTGGTTAAAATCAAGTGGGGAAAAAGGTTGGCTTAGTCTGCTAGTTTCATCTTGAGAATTTTATATTAGCAGTGCTTCATGTGGAAATGTATTTTGCAGTGTGCTTAGTTTAGATGACTTTGCTGTATATTTTCATGCTAAACACAAGTGTTATATGAATGAGATTGTTTTTAATCTGACTCAAGTTTAAACATGCTTTGAGGAGTGCCTTGAAAGGAATGGGCACTATTTCTAGAAATCAGCTGTTTCTGTTGTATTGGGAAGGTTTGATTGGTTACATAACCAGAATTTTTCTAAGGATTTAAGAAAATGAGATTTTGAATGCTCCTTTAAGTTCTGAATTTGTGTTTGGTTTTGCTACTACCCAGATTCTCTGACAAAGGGATGATGGAGGTAAATTGATATAATGTTTTGTATTCCCGGGTTCTCCCTAACAATGCATCCAACTTAAGATGGCAGAAAGAGTTCAGGGTACCAAAAGGAAAAGTCAGGGGGATAGTGCTTCCAAACCAAGTAAGGGTGGTCTTTTCCCCAAAAGGTGTTTCCTCTGCTAAAGAGTGACTATGCCGAGACTCAAGACAGTTCTGTCCCTTTCTCCTGTCCCTCCTTCCCTTTCACATTCTCCCATAATTTAGCTCAACCCAGCAGCCTGGCCACAAATAGTTTGACAAGTAGGTGCTGAGAATAATTCATTAAGAAAACTCTTGGCAGTGGACAGAATGTCATCCTCCCTTCAGGAGAATCCCTCATCCCATACCCTCCAGACCAGACACATCTATTCTCTCTCTCTCCAGTACTCCACATGTGGCAAGTAGGGGTTAGAGAACCAGTTCCTGCACCACAGAAAGGAAAAGGATTTACACCAGAATCTTTTTTTGGTGACTGATGTTTTACTTGGTGTTCCTAAATATCATCCTGAAAGTACCCTAATTCAAAATATTCACACTGCAGATGGTCCAACCCCCTTCTTTCGGACCACTATTTATGGTGACTTTACAAATGTAGGATGCATACCATCACATGCCAGTTGCTCCCAACTATAAGTTGAACTTACAAATGTCCTGTCTCACACCCTTACAAAGAATTGTCTTCCTTGGGTGTATGGTTTACACACACACTTTCTGCCTTTCTACCAGAAGATGTAGTCTTGACTGTTTAAAACATTTTCAGAAATTTAAGTTGTTTCCAAAAGAGATTCTCATGACACCATGGGCCAGACTCCACTGATAAAGGTTCAGTGGTAGTTAAAAAAATATGTTTTGGATCAGCAGCTGCTGCCCTTGGAGATCTAGGTACCAGTGCTGGATTTTGTGAAATAAGAGTTAGTGGTGGAAGGAACAGATGTCTCTCAATCCAGACCCACCCTTCTCCCTCCAGGCCCTAGTTCAGTCAGTCCACATGAACTTGTCAGATGTTGTTTGGGAACCATGTACAGGGGAGTACAAGTGTAAGGCAAATGGGGTCCTTCGGACACTACAAAGCACAGACATATCAAAAATGTTAGCAGTAGCTTCCCTGTCAGGGATTAATATCAGAGTATAGGCAAAGAAAAAGAAATAGGGAGGTCCTAAATGAAAGACCAGCACTGGTATAGCTTTTAGTAGAATGTAGAACAGAAGCTGCAATTAGAAAAGGAATAATTAGTAGAGCATATAAAATATTGCATGATAACTATAAGAATCAATCAGGGGAGGTTAGAAAGGATTGGGAAGAGAGATTGGATACGCAATTCATAAATAAACAATGGGATGATATATGCATGTCTCCTAAATATGCAACAAAATCTAGAAGATTTAAGATTTTTGCCTGGAAGTGTTTGCATAGATATTTCTGTACCCCAGGTAGACCTCAGAGAATTTTTTTCTCAGGCAGATAGCAAGTGTTGGAGGTGTGATGGGGAAGAAAGAGGTAATTGGGAACATATTTTCTGGTAGTGTGGTGAATTGGCAGACTTTAAGGAATCCCTGCAGGATGCAATGTCTGAGATGCTGGGTGGGTAGATTGTTCTGACAAGGGAGATGATGTTTCTGTGCTATGATATAGAATTGGAATTGCCTAGGTATGCTAGGACTTTGCTGTGTCCAATAATGGTGGCTGCTTAAAAAGCAGTTACTAGAAAATGGAAATCAAAATCTAAACCAGCTACACTAGAAGTAGAGAATATAGTAACAGAGATAAAACAACTGGAGTTGAGATCTTTAGAAAAGGGTAGGAGCAAACAACATAGGAAAAAAATGGGAATTCTGGGAACAGTATATACAAGGGATGAATGAGGTTTAAAAGGCAGCAGAACTTAAATGAGCAATGTAATTGACTGAAAAAGACTGGGTAGATAAGTGATGTGTATAATATTTGCAGCTGAGTATGTGTAAGTATGGTATGTGATGTAAAATTCTAAAATGCTTGCAACTAGGATTGTGTCTATGCGGTTTGTTTTCATCTGTATAAATGTATGATTGCCTGTGTAGTAAGTGATGGTTTAATAAAGATGTTTCTTGCTTAAAAAAAGGCAGGAATTGAATAATTTATGTAATGTTCTTAGCTTATATGATATATAGCAATATATGTGAAGTAAAATGTTTGTTATAGTATGATTACTTTTATATGAATGTAAATTTGCCTATGTCACAAGTGATAATTCAATAAAGGTGTTTGGGGGAAAATATGTTAGCAGTGGTTCAGACTGTAAAAGCTCTTTACCACATATCTTCTCCAGGCCCCCTTTTATTGGTCATAGATGGCACCACAGTTATGTGGTACCTAAACAAACAAGTGGGTACACAATCATATCCTGGTCTGGGAGCTAGCATTCTCTGTTTCTGGTCTTATACATCCAGACAGAGCAAAACATAGTGACAGACAGACTAAGCCGATCCTGGACGGACCATTGAGTGGAAACTCGGGACAGAGGTCAGCTTGGATTTGGTCGAGATATGAGTAACTTGAAATAGATCCATTCATTTCCTTTAAAAACAGACAGTTGGAAAAATTCAGTTTGAGACTTCCTTGCATTCATGCTTGGATGACAAAAGCATTCTTCCTTTGAATAGGAATGTTCCTTTAGGCAATCCCACCCTTTCCACTGATACTCAACGTACATCTGAAGATTCAGAAAGAATTAACCAAAGATCATTGGTGTGATCCCCTATTGGCCCAGGCAGAGTTGATTCTACCTTTTATGGAATTGGCCAAGGGCATTTACCATACATTTCGGCACACTCTGGATCTGCTCACACAGTGTCAGGGGTACCCTAGTTGCTGACAAAATGGATGTTTCTATTGTCATATCTTTGACTAGTTTTATGAGGATGTGCAGCAGGTGCTGAAGGAGACAAGAAAACCTTTGACTAGAAAATCTTGCGTTTATATATCACAGGTTTTTTAGGTGGTGCCTAACCAATATCAGAAGGTCCAGTATGGTGTGTACCCCTCTGCTTTTGAAATTATTGTGAGCTACTCAGTAATGGCTTATCTTTTGTATCTGTCAAGGTGCATTTTGTGACCATCTCAGCTTGTATGCCCATGGATACCCCTCTTTTGTCTCCTGTTGTGTTCAAAACAGTTTTTAAAATGAGTGCCATACTTGAGACCCCCCCTCAAAACCAAATTCCTTCTCCTTGCGTTCTCAACTTTGCTCTTGAAAAAAAATTACTTTGTCCTTTTAAACCGATTCCTTTTATTTCATTGCTGATTAGCGTTAATGTATTGTTGTATCTGGTATTATGTCTACTCTTCTCTCAATCTCCATATCAAATTCTTATGTAAAACTATACTCACTTTGTATGTATATATTGTATATTAATTATTGCTTAATGTGCTAATTTTTCTCTGTTAAAGGAGTTTTTCTCCCTGGGTCTCTGCTGAAAATGGGCCTCTCATCTTAGACAAACCCAGTCATCAAATGTAAAATAAATGTAACATAAAAATAAATAAATAAACCTGCCTTTCAGGCTGATTTGAGGTTCTTCACTTGCAAAACTGTTTTCCTTATTGCTCTGACCTCTGCAAGGTGAGTTTCTGGTCTGCAAGCTCTCGTTAGGCCAACCTTATCTTATTTTCCACAAGTACGGGGTTGTTGTTCACACTAATTTTTTTTTCATGGTAAAGGTTGTTTACGAATTTACCCCGAATCAAGTCATCAGTCTTTCAGTTTTCTTTCTTGGAACCTAAAAACGGAGAGAGGATTCTGCATACCTTGGATATGCACATGCAGCTCAATTACTACTTTGACAGAACTAAGGCCTTCAGGAAAGCTTGAATGGCTGTTTATTTACTATTCTGGGGCTAAGAATGGTCTACCTGTCTCTTGCTTGTTGCTTGTCATCACTCATCAGCAATGTGTTTTTCACCTCCACCTGAAGCTTGTCCTCCTTGGGTGGTATTTTGGAAAGAAGTTGGCTCGAGATGCATTCTAGAGGCAGCAGTTTGGTTCTCTGTTCATACCTTTACAGAGCACTACAAACTAGATTCTTAAGTTCTGGAGCAGGCTTTGCGAGGGCCATTCTCAAGGATCTCCTATATCCTTCCTCTTCCCAGGTATGGTAAGCTTTGGGAGTCTACCCATGTGCCACTGAAACAGTGTGAGTAATGAGCATAGTGCAGTTGCTTAAGTCCTACTTAACCTGTAACAGTTGATTTTCGTATTTCATACTGCCTTAGTGGCAGCGCCCTCCTACTATCTCCCTTGTTTTGTATATAGTTCAATTGTATCCAACCTTGTTGTGCTGTTGGTTGGCTTTGGTTATTTATGTTGGTGCTTTATTGCTGTGACTTGGTTGGTTTCAAGCATTTGTTGCTTCAGGTCTATCCTACTTAGAACTAAAAGCCAGAGTGACAGGGGTTATGCTTCCCCTGATGGGAGAGACTCAGTCAATCCCCTATCACAAGAGAGTCAAAGAAGGGGATTCTGAGCTCTGGAAAGTTGCTGGTGTGAGTTTTGTTCGACACAGAGCCCCAGATGTCACTGAGGCTGTATGACATTCCAACTTGTACTGTTACAGGTAAGTAGGAGTTAAGTAACTGTACTACATGCAGCCGAGCCAGGTATGGAAATAAGATACATAAAGAAAGCTGGTAGAAGACTGCACAAGTCCAGGTAGTCTTTTCAAAAGAAAGGAGTGCAAGAAAAACTGGGAGACAGAAAATGCAGACTAGGCTAAGGAGGATTACTGACTGGCTAACTGAGGCTGAGAGAGTTGCAGTAGCAAAGAACTAGGCATCAGAGGCACTGTACCAGATTCTGGAAAGTGACTGCGCAGATGGCACAAAGAAACTGTCAGGTAGCAAGTCAAGGACTGAAAGATAAAGAAGACAGTCATTAGACACCCTTCATAAGGGATGCCAGCAGCAATTTGCTCACCAGTCCACATGACATAAGAGCAAGATGGAAGCATTTTCAGCAGCTTCTGAATGAAGAGAATCCCACATAAGCTGTACTGCCCCAAACATGGCCTACAACGTGGGAACAAACATTCTGGATATTGTCCTCACCAACATGTCAAACAGATGCATTGCCATATCTGTTGGATCCTCATAAGTTAAAATTGACCACAAATCAGTAACCTTCGAGCTGGCACTAACACCAGAACTCACAAAGGGTGAAATGAGACTAAAAAACATCACCAAGACAAAACTATACCCTCCTAAGTGAAGGTATAAATGCATTCCAAGTCCCACCCGAGCTGGAAGTGGTAACTACACCAAAGCTTATACTAAAGCCCTGTACAGTCACTTGCATAAGTTTGGCCATACCAGAAAGAATCAAAGCCAGAGCCCCAAGTAAAAACAAGCTGCAAGAGTGGACCAGCATCAACCAACTTTACAATAAATGCAGAAAAGTGCTGTCCAAGAATACAAAGACAAGGCCCCAACAATGGAAAAGCACCCTCCTCAGCTTCAGCAGACAAATAAGACAACTTGTCAAATCCTCCAAAGGCTCCTTTCTGAGAAACTTAGCAAGTACAGTCAAGGATAACCATAAGGCCTTTTTCCAGCTAATTTCATAACCTACAGTGTAGGGCACAAGCATGTGCAGAACTAGTGGCCAGTGGTATCAAACACACTGACCTCACAGAGATAGAAAACCTGCTAGCGGATAGGTTTGGTGAAAATTTAACTCCCTTATCCCCTCCTAACTTACAACAACCCCCCCCCCACACACACACACACACACACACACACTACATATCTGAAAAGCAGGTCCTCAAAGCCCAAGGCAAAAAACACAGCATGTATGGGACCACATGACATCCCAGGCTGTCTTCTAAACAGGCTAAAACATGAACTAGCATCACCACTAAGTACCTTTTTCAATCATAGCCTAACCACAGGCTTTGTTCCCATGGAATGGAGAAAAGCAACAGATGTAATGGGATCCTATCTCGCCTACATTCATAACTGATGGGCTCGGAGCCGATCCATCGGCTCCGACTTGGCCAACTAGTACACTAGAACGAAGTCTCTTGTTGGCTGGGCTACCCTCTATCCCAGGATGCACCACACCTTCTTCCCCAGATCTCGTTTGCCGCTTTACAAGCTGGACGTGGTCTCGACTTGGCTGGAGCTAAGTGGTCTCTTTTTTACCTTTTACTGGTCTTTGACCTTGGGGTTTCTTCTCTGCAATTAATACAACAGCTGTTTTAACGGCTATTTTGTGTATTTTTCTGTATTTTGGAATTTTGTACATTTTGTGTGTGAGTGATTGACTACTCTGATACTTCTATATCGCTGTCGGGCAAGGCCCGTTTAAGTTAGAGGGCCTTTGCCCTACTTATTGAAGTCTGTGTCATTTTTTTTCTCCGGGCAAAGCCCGTTTAAGTTAGAGGGCCTTTGCCCATTGTTGTTGTTGTGTTCTTACTGTGTTTTCTCTTGTGAGGTAAATCTCTCTCTGGAGAGCTCGTGCCATTGTTTTCTCGCGCTCTGCAGTTTGGCGCTAAGAGTTTGGTATTTAGACACTGCCTTATTTCCTGACAGACATGTCCAAAGAGCAAAAGTCAGGTTTCAAAAAATGCACTAGGTGCAATTACAAAATGTCTATTACGGACAGTCACTCTATATGTGTGTATTGTTTAGGACCTAAACATTTACAGGAGACGTAGTGTGTGTCATGCTTTTTCCTCTAGGGTTCTTCAAGAGCGAAAAAATAAATTGATCTTGAAGGGTCTTATTAAGCCTCTTTTGAGGAAGCCTTGGAGTCTTCTCCTACTGTCTCTAAAAAGAAAAGGTCGTCGGCTCCGACAAGTCCGTCGGAACCGACTGCCAAGAAGCATAAGTCGACCTCTTCTTCCTCGGCTCCACTGACTTCAGGGCCGAGGGTCGAAGGGTCTGCCTCGATGCCTCTTTCCTCTGCTCCATTAGTTTCGGAGCTGCAGGTTGGAGTATCGAGAGGCGAATCACCTCCATCGGTTCCGATGGTTTCGGAGCCGGTGGAGGTGTGCAGCTCAGACTCGTCCCCCTTGGCTCCGAAGAAAGCTCTTTCGGTGCCGATTGTTATTCATGCTGTGGTGGATCCGGCGCCGATAGTGTTGGAGCCTTTTCGGAGCCGGTCCCCTACATTGTCGGAGCCGAGAGGAAAGTCGTCTCGCCCTTTGTCTACCTCCTCTAAATCCTCAAAACTGTCAGATTCGGATTTGGATAGGGTTATTCAGAGGCTTTTCCAGTCTCCAGTTTTTGCTCAAATGGTCTCGGCTCCGGCCCAGTTGGCTTCGGAGCCGATCCCCCCTCCGAAACACTCTATTCCTCCTCCAACCTCCTCGGAGCCATTGGAGTCGGTGATGGTGGAGCAAGGCGGAGCCGTACGGTCGGAACCGAGACCCCTTCGAGGTCTATCGGCACCGACTATGGTTCCTACCCTGTCCTCTGGTTCAGGGTTTGGTACTGGGACTTCCTCAGCCGGGCCCAAGGGGAACATCTTGGGACTGGGTGCCTCGGTACCTAGTCTTCCCCTCGGAGCATCGGCTGCCGGAATCCCTAGTGCCGTCGTGGCCTCTAGGCCAGTGATCTCCATGGAGTCTGGAGGTCCGGCCTTTGAGGCCATGAGGAGCGCGCTGGCCATGTCCTTGCCGGCTCAGCAGGCTTCCACCTCACCGTCCCTAGACCTGGAGACTGGTGCTTCTGCCGTTTTGCAGTCCCCTGGCAGCGGGGCCCCAGGGCCTGAGGATACCCCCATCGGGGGTTCCCTTCTTCCGGGGGGTCCGTCCGAAACTGCTTCGGACGAGCCCCCACGGAAGAAATTGTGCAAGAGGAAGCACGTGGACTCCCAAGATGAGTCTGTCACATCGGACACTGACCTCGATGACGCGGAAGGGTCCCCTAAATCATCTTCGGATGATGTCTCTTTCTCAGATATCCTTGAGATTCTGAGACAGAGAGGAGATTGGCAGGCCAAAACCCCTTCCACTGAGGAGTCAGTCTTCCTCAAGGCCTTCGGGGCCCAGCCCTCTGCCTCCTGGGTGTCTCCGCCCTTCGATGAACTCCTTGATTTGGTTTCTCGAAGGGCTTGGGAACACCCTGACTCCGTGGAACCGGTACCTGCGAGATCTAATAAATTTCTTTCAGCCCCCCCCCAGAAGGAATTTTTGACTAAAGGAGTTCCCGTAGATGCTATGGTGGTGGCATCTGCCACACAGCAGGACGTGGCAGAGGCTTCAACGTCTATCCACCCTCCTAATAAGGATTCCAGGAGCATGGATAGGTACGGGAAGCGTACCCTTTCTTCAGCGGCCTTTACGTTACGGTCGCTGAATTACTTATGTCATTTTACCAGGCTCCAAAGCGACCTCCTTAAAGAGCTAAGTGACTCCCTCACTGGTAATCCACCTGAGGAGCTAGCCCCCACTTTTGGCGCCCAGATGACTACCTTATTTTCCATCGTAAACTCGTCCATGAGGCTCATTTCGTATGCGGCCGAAGGGGCGAGTAGAGCAGCGGGAACAGGCGTTGCCCTCAGGAGACATGCCTGGTTACGCTTGTGTTCATTTGCGGAGGCCTTCAAGTCTTCCTTCGCGACGCCTTTGATGGGTCATCTTTGTTTGGACCCAAGGTGAAGGACACACTAACTCAGTGCGAGCAGGAGGGCAAGACCTTGACTGCCGTTGGGGCCCGCTTTTCCGCTCCCTCTAGGCCTTACCCCAAGGCCCAGAGAGGAGGGAAAATGTGGTTCAGAAAAACTCAGAGGTCTTTCCCTACTCCACCCAGTGATCCCCCCTCCAGAGGTGGGGGGGGGATTCAGGAAGACGCCGCCCCAGAGGCGGCAGAGGCCCCCGTAACTCTGGAGACCGCCATTCCTTTCGTGGTTCTTCCTACACTCAACGTCCCTGAGTTGTTGCCCGACTGTGCAGCTCCGGAGCCAGTCGGGGGTTGTTTTGCGGAACACCCACAAGCTTGGGAAGCTATAACCAGTGATCAGTGGGTGCTCCGGATTATAACCGGAGGCTATCTCATCCCCTTCATCAAGCCCCCCCCTTCCCTTAAGGGAAATCCCGGACATGCCACCCAGTCAGCGGGATCAGGCAGCAATAGAGATTTCCCTATTCCCTTTATTCCTCAATCCCCCGTTGCCACTGTGACCACGGACGCCTCCCAGGTAGGGTGGGGGGGGTCATTACCTGGACAGGTCGGTCCAAGGCACATGGCAACTCCAGGAAGCGCATTTGCATATCAATATCCTGGAGATGAGAGCAGTACTCTTGGTACTACAAGCTCTCCATCAAGCTCTCCCGCAAGGTCCGATTGCTATCCTATCCGACAACATGTCGGTGGTTTGGTATATAAACAAGCAAGGTGGAACCAGTTCATACCCACTGTGCAGAGAAGCCATGAGACTTTGGCACTGGGCAGTAGCTACCAACCGCTTTCTAATGGCAATGCACATACCGGGGAAATCCAATGTGATTGCAGACAGACTAAGCAGGACCATTCTGTTACCCCACGAGTGGTCCCTCAACCAAAGAGTGGCTGCGAAAATCTTCGCCAAATGGGGTCTCCCTCGCTTCGACTTGTTTGCCAGCCCCCACAATGCGAAGTGCAGAGAGTTCTTCACTCTGATCCCCTCTCAGGGACAGATTCCCAGGGACGCTCTGACCCACATTTGGCCCCTCGGTCTTCTCTATGCCTTCCCTCCGGTTCCCCTCAGGGTGATACAGAAGGCGATTTACCTGGAGAGCGAAATGATTTTGATTGCCCCGCACTGGCCTCGTCAGGTTTGGTTTCCCTTCCTTCAGAGGTATGCGGTAGAAGGTCCATGGTTTTTGGACCCAGTGCCGGACCTGTTGACTCATCAGTCAGGACAGTTTCACCCGTCTCTCAGGTCCTTGAGGTTGGCGGCATGGTTACTCCGCTTCCATCCTTAATCCGAGACAATTCCCTCTCTCCGGAGGTGATCCACATATTGTCTTCTTCTCACAAACCTTCCACTGTCAAACTCTATTCCAGCAAATGGAAAAGGTTCGCCTTCTGGGCTCAGCAACGAGGTATAGACCCCCTTACTGCCCCAGTATCGGAGGTTTTGCATTTCTTGGCCTCTCTTTTTCAATTGGGCTCTTCAGTTTCCACGATTAAGGTTCAGCTAGCGGCTATCTCTAATTTTCATGCTTCTTTTGAACCTTCATTGATGTCTCACAAACTTTGTAAGTCTTTCCTTAAAGGAGCATGGCTCCTTAGGCCCCCAATATCTCACCCTGTTCCCCCTTGGGACCTAAATTTGGTTCTTGCTGCCTTAACTGCCCGCCCTTTCGAACCAGCTGCTACCTGCGATTTGAAATTTCTGTCCTGGAAAACTGCCTTTTTAGTGGCCATAACTTCGGCCAGGCGGGTTTCAGAACTTCAAGCTCTTTGTTCTGATCCTCCTTATTTGATATTTCACAAACATAGTGTCCCTGAAATTAAATCCCTCCTTTTTACCAAAGGTAGCTTCTTCTTTCTGTATTCAACAGACTCTAGAGCTCCCTGTATTTTTTCCCGAGTTTTCTAATAACGCAGAATATATTCTTCATCAATTGGACGTCCATAGACAACTGCGTTTTTATTTGAATAGAACCGCTCAGATGCGGAAATCAAATCAACTGTTTGTTTCCTTTGCAATAAACAAATTGGGTCAACCAGTAGCTAAAACCTCCATAGCTAAATGGATTAAAGATTGCATCTCTTTCATTTATTCACAGGCTAACAAAGAGCTTCCCTTTCCAGTCAAGGCTCATTCTACCAGGGCAATGGCTACTTCTGTAGCTTTTCACTCCAAATTATCAATAGATGATATTTGTGCAGCGGCTACCTGGACTTCTCCGCACACTTTCATTTCTCATTACAAACTGGATGTGGTTTCTCGAGGCAGGGCTTCCTTTGGTTCCACAGTTCTCAGGAGTGTTTTCCAATGAGCCACCCGGGATTTAGGTGCTAGGGACGCTGTCCCATCAGTTATGAATGTAGGCGAGATAGGATCCCATTACATCTTTTAGTTATGTACTTACCATAACTTCGGATGTATGGGATCCATCTCTCATTCATCTCCGCCCTCCTTCCCCCTTCCATTGGGATTTAGAGGAAATGTAGTTCCATTTGGAGATCTTCTCTTGAAGAACTTTAGTTGGTTGTAGTAACTACTATTTTTTCTGTGTTTGCATGTAAGTATGAAAGCGAACAAACAAGATCTGGGGAAGCAGGTGTGGTGCATCCTGGGATAGAGGGTAGCCCAGCCAATAAGAGACTTTGTTCTAGTGTACTAGTTGGCCGAGTCAGAGCCGATGGATCGGCTCAGAGCCCATCAGTTATGAATGTAGGCGAGATGGATCCCATACATCCGAAGTTATGGTAAGTACATAACTAAAAGTTATTCCCACCCACAAGGTGGCCTAGCAACAGACTCTGTGAATTACAGACCCATAAGCCTGACCAGTCTTATCTATATAGCCATGAAACACATCATTATGGACCTCATAAGTAAAGACATAGGTGACCTCCAAACCCTGGATCCTACCCAATTCATCTTCATGAAAGGCAGATCTTGCCTGTTAAATCTGGTGGATTTTTTTTGAAAATGTGACCAAGGCCATTGACGAGGGCATATCTGCGCACACAGCATACCTCAACCTGGCAAAGGCTTTTCAAACAGTCCCACATTCCGGCATTACTGATAAACTTAGCAAACTGAATGTAAACCTTTTTGTTGTAAGATGGGTTACCAACTGGCTCACAAACTGGGCACGCACTATCAAAGTTGGTGACTCCACATTAACCAGCAGACCTGTTACCAGTGGGGTGCCATAGGGGTTAGTGTTGGGCTCCCTGCTGTTCGGTATATATTTCTTAGACATTCAGGTCATAACTAAGGGGTTGTGGTTGACCAGGTTTGCAGTCAGCTGCAAGCTAGATGCAGTCATTGAATCTTCACTTGTCAATATACTCCAGGAGGGTCCCGTGCAGACCAATGACTGGTGTATTATTCATGATCTCAATCTGAATGCAGAGAAATGCATCAGCATTCCTTTTGGCACAAACAGTGTCCCCTCACACTGTCAAAACAATACCCTGTGTATCTATGAAGTGGTAAGGGACCTGGAGTCCTATGTTGACTGCGACCTTAACTTCGACCACCATATGTCTGCTGTAGTAAGAAAAGCTTTCTGCATGGCACATTTGATTAGTAAAGGCATCTCCTCAAGAACAAAAGATGTTATAACCCCCCTATACTCTGCAGTTATCTTGCCCATAATTGAGTATAATGCCCCATTTGGCGTGTATCATACTAAGCACCTACAGCAATTGGAGAGACCTCAGAGGTTTCTAACAAAGATCGAGGGGGTCCAGTATGTGCCTTACACAGACCGACTAAAGTCCCTGTCACTATACTCCATATCGTATAGACTTCTTAGGAGAGACTTATGCTTGGCCTACATAGCAATCCAAGACCCAAACCTAATGAACTTGCTACATATCCATAAATCAAGTGGGACTAGGGGTACCCATTCCAGGGACCTAAATATTTCCTGCAACTTAAATAGGACATGCTGGAGGGACTGATTTATGTCCCAGCTACTGCCGCATCTTTGGAACAGGCTACCAATTCATGTGAAACAGAGCTGCTCTATAACACTGTTCAAGAGGAATCTGGATAAGTGGATGGGGAACCGTAATTTCTTACTGGGGATAGAGCCCACAACCCTCCTGGACATGGGCAGGCATCATTAACTGCAGGCTTGCATAAACAGGCTTGGATAAGACCACAGGAGATATCAAAATGTTGTACGAGTCAGGAGAGAAATGGCTCCTGAGGGTACTCATAGCAGTATGGTGTATCCCAGATGACTGGAGAATAAGCATACTAGTGCCAATGTACAAGAACAAAGGGGACATTCACAACTGTGACCATTATAGAGGTATCAGACTCCTGTCATGCTACATGAAAGCTCTGGAGAGGGTGGCTAATAAATGAATACAGAGAGTAGTAGAAAATTTGATATGAGTAGTTCTGATTCAGATCAGGATGTAGCACAACTGACCTGATGTTTGCAATGCGACAGATAGTTGAGAAGAAGCTGGGTAAGAGGAAGGAGTCCAGTTTGGGCATTTCTAGACTTGCAGAAAGCATATGACAAGATCCCAAGAAAGCTGACTTGGTCAGTCCTGCAATGGTTTGCAGTCCAGAAACGTTGGTTGAATTAGTGCAGGCTATGTACAAAGGACCCAGTAACACAAGTGCAAAGAGTATCTAGGCTCTAGGTTCCATGTGGTAGTGGGTGTGCATCAGGGTTAATCTCTTAGCCCACTACTCTGTGGACTGGTGATGGACTACATTAACAGACAGATGGGATGGGACAGATCAACATTGTCACTGCATGCAGATGATGTAGTGTTATAGATGGACTCTGAACAAGAACTTCAGTTTTTCAGTTCATTCCTCTATCTTTTTGCTGAAGACTCATGGGATGAAACTGAGTAAAGATAAGACAGTTGCAGTGGCAGCAAGTGGGAGAAGTCAGAAGGAGCTGAGATGTGTGATTTAATGGAAAATAGTGGAACTAGTTAACAGCTTCATGTGCCTTTGATAGGTGGTTGAGAGGGAAAGTCTGAATGAAGAGGTCAGAGTCAGGATAAGAAGTAAGAAGGGCTGCAGCCAACCGGCACAGTGTGTCAGGAGCAGAGTATGGCAAAATGTCTAAAGCTGAAAGGTAATGTATACAAACCAGTGGTGTGACCAGTACTGCTGTATGGTATGGAAGTCTGGGCAGTGAAGGTAGAGCAGCTGAGGAAGCTATAGGTGATGGGAGATGCAGTGCCCAGGGATGGGTGGTAAGATGCATGCTGTGGGACAGTTGAAGAAACAAGGGCATCAGAGCAGAAACCCAAGTAGCTCCAATTGCAGAGAAGGTGAAAGAGGGGTTCCTATTACGTGATCGAAAATCCCTTTAGGCGAATATGAAGATATTGAACCATATTGCACGAAGTACGTAAACCCCGAACGTTCAAAACCGCGAATTTCAAAATGTTGATTTGTTTTGGTTGGCCCGTCTGCAGTATAGCTCCATAAGGTAAGTGTGCGATAGGACTTTAGTGTTAGGATTTGGGTTAAGGTAAGTGCATAGATAGGTAATGTATGTAAGAGTTAGTGTAGTGTTAGGTGTAAGTTTTTTTAAGTGTATGTATGTGTGTTATTTATTTTGTTTAGGTGTATGTCTGTAGGGGATGTGTGCGGTAGTTACGGACCTTAGGGTTAGGGAGGGGTTAAGGAGAGTGCATAGATAGTTGTGTTTGTGGGGTTTAGTGTAGTGTTGGAGGTAGGGTTTTGGTGCTTTAGTTTTAGGTTAGAAGTAGGGTTTGGTTAGTGCATGTATGTGGTTTATTTTATGTAGTATGTAGCGGGTGGTGGGATTAGCCGACTATGACAGTTGGATATATTTTTTTTTTTTTTGCGGTTTAGTGCATTCGTGATTTTTGCGGTTCGCTGTATAGGGGTCGATGTTTCAGTATTTGCTCATAGGGTTTTTCGCTGTGGTAATATAGACCCGTGAAAGAGAACAGGTTACTGTGGTTTAGGCACATATACAGGAAAGTAGAATACTATTCTGGTGAAGGAGATTTGGAACAGACTTGGAAGCAGGCAAGAGGAAATGAGGGCATCCAGCAAAGATGAAAATGCCTCAGAGTCAGGCATGACTGTCAAAGGAGGAAGAAAGTAACACTGACTCGAGAGAGAGATGGCAGGAGTTGAAATGACATCCCGACCCCATGTAGAAAATGGGAAAAATTGGTGGATGATGATGTGCAAGACTGTACTACTTAATTGTTCTGATACTTGCAAAATCCATTTATGGCCAGAATTGTTTCAGGGTTTATGGTGAATCGAGCCATCAGTCTCATTGCTCTATCCGGATCCTCAAAAGTGAGGTACATTTGAAAATTCAAACACATGCAATAATTCCCCCCTCTTGGAGATATTCCGTAATCACCCCTATAAAGTCTTAGTTATTGTAGCTCTTGTAGACCAACATCTTTGCTGAATAATGATTATCATAATTGACATGAATATTTTATTAATAGAATTAAAGTCTCATTATCCAAAATAATTAATGATCAGTCTGGATTTATACACAGTAGACACACACATGACAACATTAAAAGGATACTGACATTAACTGACTACTTAAGTAGAGAAAACCAAGAAGCTCTGATAATTGGACTGGGACATAAAAAAGGCTGATTCCTTAAATTGGGATTACCTAACTAAAGTCTTGAATGTATTTGACTTTCCTCTCTCTTTTATTACACTTATAAAGAAACTCAATGTAATAATTCATCTTATATTAAAATATTACCTTTTACCTCCGAAGCAATACAGATTACTAGAGGTACCAAGCAAGGTTGCCCCATGTCACCTACATTATTTGCTCTAGCTATAGAGCTACTTGCCATTTCAATACGAAGCAACCCAAAGATAAAAGGTATAGATATTTATGATCAGTATAGCTGTAAAATGCTTTTTGCTGATGATGTGCTTCTTACCATACCCAACTCAAAAGAAGTTTTAGATGAAGTAGCTTTATTAATAGGGAAGTTTCATAAGATCTCTGGTCTTAATTTTAATAAATCAAAATTCTTGTTGAACAAAAAAAAAAAAAAAAAAAAAAGGAGAATTCAGGTAGATAGGAATCACATTTTTGGTGAACAAGTATCCACCTTAAACTATTTGGGGATTATTCTGTGTGAAAATATGAGAGATATTAAATGTCAACTATAAAGGTTATTGACTCAATCAGTAATATGGTGAATGAATGGAATAATATATTTATATCATTTGAAGACATATTACAATTGATAAAAATGGTAATACTTCCTAAAATTCTATATGTAGCACACGCTGTCTTGATACTACCTCAGAAACACTTTATTAAGGAAATAACTTCAATATTATTAAGATTTATAAGGTACCCTAAAAGAAATGAAATCACATTCTCACATCATGTAAGACAGTAGCGTCAAGGAGGGCTACATTTTCCAGATATTAAATCTTATATAAGGGCTTCCATACTCAAAACTGTGATAGGCTGGATAAATCCTAACTACACATCTAATTGGAAATTGATGCATTCAATATAGTAACAAATGAGAACAACTTGTTAAATTCATTAGTCAAGGATAAAGATAATAAGCTATGGTACTTACTGAGTTTAAACTTACAATATAACACAACAAAACCTACTAAATTAAATTTAATAAATCATCTTTTTGATTTCAGAAAATTTGTTAATATGACTATAGACATAATGCTTTGGTTCACATTTGTAATACCTTTCAGCATTACAAAGGGATTTCCTGATAAGTTATAGAGAGAGATTTTTACTTCCTGGGAACAAAAAATTTAATATGCTGGCAAAACTGCATAAAAAAATCTGCAAGTTTTAGATGCACAATATTTATCATCAAACTTTAGATTAACTTCTCAGGACTGGCTACTTCGGAAGAATATATTATCATACTCAAGTATTTATGAAGAATAACAAATACTTCATCCTTTACGAATACTCCGTAATTTATAAATGGGCTGTTTTGAATAATATACAGTAATGTCAGTATGAATAACGAAATCTCATGTAACATAATAAAAAATTATAAAACAGTCCCTAAAACAAGTTATTTGGCAATACATTACTAAAGGAATATTGATTTCTTTATCATCTGAAAATAAATCAAACAAGCTGTTATCAGTTAATCTAGCATCTTGCTCTCAATATTGGTGAGTATTTAATTGGAAATTCCTGCATAGATCCTTTCTAACCCCCGATAACATTTCAAAAATTAAATCTTCCAGTAATGGGGTATGTTGAAGATGTCAAAGGTCATCTAAAGCAGATTGCTCTCATTTTTCATGACTGTATGGATATTAAAGCATATTGGAATGATATTAATGTTTTACAAGCAATTTATACAGATTCATTTGTCATGACTAAAGCTTTAATTTTATTGAATATAACTGAAGGTTCTCCTATGAATAAAACAAACCTTTGTTTACTATGGACATTGCTAGCAATAGCAAGGAAATGTATAACTAGGAAATGGAACTCTTAACACAACACTTACCATGGAGGACTTCCTATCTCTACTGAAGATGACAGCATTAATGGAGACTAAAATCAAAGAACTAAGAAGGTGTATCCTAAGCCATTAGTTAATAATCCATGGAAGAAGGTTTTGTTATTGATTGAAACTGTACAACTGGAATCGGTCTCTACTTGATAACCTATATTCTGAGTATCATTATTATATGTTTTATAAATTTGTTAGTATCTTAAGTCTATTTACGTCAGGCTAAATGTAAATATTGTATAGTCACCTAATTAGTTGGTTACTTAGAATGTAAACAAATATTCTCTATGTTATATGTTTAAAAATAAAGGATTCTACATACTCTGGATGTGCATAGGCACCTCAGATACTATCATGACAGAAATAAGTCCTTTTGAAAAGTAGATCAGCTGTTTATTTTTTATGATTGAACAAAGAAGAGAGAACCTGTGTCAAAACAGTGTTATGAAGCTGGCCAGTTAGGATACAACCCGTGTAACCAAAAGGCTACTGCAGCAGTGAGGAATTTGAACATCTACTGTTATGGTAAATACAACTAGCACAGCTGCACTTTATAGGAAGAAAAAGTAAAATGACGCACTACACATACGAAAACTCATTTTCTTTTTTTCAGAAATTATTTTAGTAGTTTTTAAACTTTTAATGATAGCATAAACGGAAATCACAGAACAGTTCTGTGTTTTTTGAACCTTTTAAAACTGCAAGAATACACTTGTTACTTGACTTGTGAGGTATTGATTGACAACTAACTTTTGTGAGCTGTATTTCTGTTCAGGAAGAGCTGAGCTAGTAAGGTGTAAATTTGAAGGTTTAACATAAATGACAGTATAAAAATGCTCTTGCTTGAATTTGTGTGATAGTCAAGGCTAATTATAGATTTGTTGTGCTTTTTATGTTCTGCAAATGGTGCAGAAACTGAAAACCACATAAATTCTTTATTTATTTTGATAGGCCGAACAAGAGCTCAGAGTTGCACAGAGTGAATTTGACCGACAAGCAGAGATTACAAGACTTCTGCTGGAAGGAGTTAGTAGTACCCACGTAAGTGTTTTACCTCTGCTGCAATGAAAACTATATTCAAAATACCTATGGTAGTGATAACCTTGAAAATAAAATGCTTCATTTTTTGGTGTCCTGACCTGTAGATAAATGTGAGCCTTGCCACCACAGACTGAAAGTTTGAAACTGAAAGCTAGATAAGTCTTGGTCATGAAGACTATTTTTGTCCGTCTGAGAGAGATTTCTGTCTGCATAACATAAATGTTGTTTTTCTTTCTTTACTTCTCTCTTCACACTGACATCCATTGCTTCAGTCATGGCATTCTGTGGCATCTTTTGCCCATAGCAGAAACCATTTATTTAATTGTCTTCAAGTTCAGGGAGGCCCAAATTTTTCTTTTGCATTTGTTTTCATATTGTATGCCTATTTGTGATGCTACTACTGTAAAATGATTTCAGTTTACTTAACATAATCTTGTGCAATTTCCTGGAATATTGGATGTATTTATTCCCTATCTGAAAATTAAATTTAGTTTCCTGCAAGCAGTTGTCCAACAGCAAACGGGCTAATTTACTTGACTTTTTCAGCTACTTAAGATGTTCTTCGTGTTTCACTGTTGCAGTCAATTACATTTGGGTTATCTGCCTGCAGGCAGCCATCAGCCAGCCTGAATATCTAAGTCTTGGGTCCTGCGTTGGATGCGGTCTCTTCTTTCGTGGCGTCAGGTCATCAGGGGTATAAAGCATGCAGCTGATGCCATTACATCAGTCTTTCTTGCCGCGCAGTGCCCGAAGCAAAAGCAGTTCACAAGTGACGGTCGTCAGACTCCTGAAATTTGTTTTCAAGTTTCAGAACCGAAGACTTCAAAAAAGCTAAATACCTTGCTGGGGATCCTTTTTTTGCTCTAAACCGATGTCAGTAAAAGTTAACAATTGTATTACCTGCGGAAAGCAAATACCTCATAAAGATTTTCATTCCTACTGCATTCCTTGCTTAGGCCCACACCACGACATCCCTCACTGTCGGTTTTGTGCCTTATTCAATCCTCGAACTATTTGTCATCGGTTCATTTTTGCATCAAACTATTTCGGTACGTGGTTTAATTATCCAGAAATAGCTTCGGTAAGCCATCTGACTACTGACATTGCAGACCCAGAGACCATTTCCCAGGGACCTAAAGGCATTAAGGCTACTACTGCCAAAAACCCTACCCCCTCTGATAGAGATTCCAGGGCCTTGGACAGATGGGGTAAGAAGGTATACACTTCTGCTACTTTGGCCATTAGGGCCTTAAACATCCAGTTTTGTGTGTTAAAGTGTCAGCAGCATATTATGGGACTACTTAAACAGAAAATGATGTTGATTCTTGCTGTACAGAAAATAAAGAACTACAGGATTTAATGCAGTCTGCTGAACAAGTTGGTAAACATACTTTGTAATGTGGTTTTGACTCTTTAGAAGCATCTTGCAGGGCTGCTGTCACTGGGTCTGTTCTTAGAAGGCATGCTTGGCTTTAAGGAACAAAATTTGCCAGATCATGTTAAAGCTAAATTACTGGATGCTCCCTTAAACCAAGACCACCTGTTTGGCAACAAAGCAGAAGTCGTCCTTAAAAAGATGGAGGAAAAAGCTAAATCTATGCAAATTGTTAAAGATTTCCTGCAGGTACAACCTCCCAGATTCAGTAGACATTGGCCTTCTAAGAACTGGTCCATTTCTGTCTCTTCCAGGCCTTCTCAGTCCAAACCCAGGAACAGCAGACGACCTAGGCTACAGTCTCAAGGTACTCACAGGCCTAAGCAGTGGGGGGCTTCCACTTCCAAAGCTGGAAGTAGTAACACACACCCCTATGGAAAACTGTCACAATAACTTAACCTTAAACCTTCCAAGCCCTGCTCAACTGCCTGCTCCCTTAGGGGGAAAGTTCGTTCTGCATGTAAAAAACTGGGAACTCATTACCCAGGACAAATGGGTTTTAAATATAGTTTCCCAAGGATACAGATTCCACTTCCACACCTTACCACCCCCAAACGGTTGGCCAGACCTACCCCCAAATCAGTGGGCAGAGGCTCAAAAGCAGGTTCTCTCTCTTCTAAATATCAGGGCTATTCAACCTGTCCCAGAAGAAGAAAGGGGACAAGGTTTTTACTCAAGACTTTTCCTGGTACCCAGAAAAGACAGCTCTTGGTGTTTTATCCTGGACCTCTCTATTCTAAACACCTTTTTGGTAATCCCAAAATTCAAAATGCTAACACTTCATCAGCTGCTTCCTATGCTAGGCAAAGATGCCTGGTTGGCAATCTCAGACTTAAAGGAAGCTTACCTGCACATTCCAATAAGGGAATCTTGCAGGAAATACCTACGCTTCAGAGCAGGCTACATGCACTATCAGTTCTCTGCACTTCCCTTTGGCTTATCTACTGCACCCAGGGTATTCACAAAGTGCCTAGCTCCAGTAATTGCATTTTGCAGGCAAAGAAATATTCAAATGTACCCATATCTGGACGATTGTCTTATTCAGGCAGAAAGCCAGGACATGCTACTAAATCATCTGGCATTTGTAAAGAAACGTCGGACATCACTGGGGTACATCATAAACGAAAAGAAATCTCATCTAGTACCCTGCCAACAAATTGTATTCTTGGGAGCAAGCTTGAACACAACTTCCCAGATGGCTTACCTCATGCCAGAGAAACAAGTTTATTTGATAGCCTACCTAAAACTACTGGCCACAAAGACCCAGCTATCTGCAATGAAAATCCTGCAGGCCCTGGGGTTCATGGCCTCTTGCATTCTACTAATTCCATATGCAAGACTGCATATGAGGAAACTACAATGATATCTAAAACGCTTATGGTGTCAACATTCTCAGGACCTGGAATCAATGATTCCTATCATTCCTTGTATAAAGACAGAGTTCCTTTGGTGGGTAGAGGCCTGCTACCACAACAAGGGATTGCCATTCACTCTACCCCCTGCTGCCCAAACCCTAACAACAGACGCATCAGACTATGCATGGGGAGCTCACTTGGCAGGCCAGTGCATTCAGGGCAAATGGAAACCAAGTCAGATGCACCTGCATATCAATCAAAAGGAAATGTTAGCTGTACAGAATTCCCTGACAGCCTTCAAGGACCACATTCTTTCAGGACAGTTATTGGTAAAGACAGACAACACCACTGTTATGTGGTACATAAACAAGGAGGGGGGAACCCAGTTGTTTCCTCTCTGCAGACAAGCCATGGCTCTGTGGAACACAGCCTTTTGAGCTACCAAGTGCACCTACAAGCTCAATTCTTGCCAGACAAGCTAAATTCACTGGCAGACGACCTAAGCAGAAATCTCATGGACCCACATGAGTGGAAACTGGAACCAAAGATATTCACCATTTTGAGAAACAAGTGGGGGAACCCAGAGGTAGACCTGTTTGCCTCCCCTCAGAACTACCAGTTGGACATGTTCTGCACAAGGACTTCCTACAGTCAAGCTTGGAAAGTGAATGCCCTGTCCTTCACCTGGGAAAGCCTCTCCGTTTATGCCTTTCCCCCTCTGCCTCTCCTCTCGAAAGTTCTGCTAAAGATCAAACAAGACAAACCAAGGACAATACTGGTTGCACCAGACTGGCAACGCCAGCACTGGTACCCCCTCTTGTGCAGTATGTCACTGCTGGAACCATGGCACCTGCCTCAGACCCCTTCCCTGCTGTCCCAACAGGAGGGCCAGATTCTGCACCCCCAGCTTAAAACCCTGAACTTTGCAGCCTGGCTAATTCCCTGAGCCCTCCAATAGCATCCATCAGCAATTTAGGTGCTAGATGTCATTCTAGAGGCAAGGAGGCCTAGTACTAGAAAATCATATGCTGAAAAGTGGAAAAGATGCTGTTTCTGGAGCCAGACTCAGGGGATGGGCACAACAGTGCCCAGCTTACCGCATATTTAACAGAGATGCTCCACAAGGGCCTTACCTTCTCATCAATTAAAATTCATGCCTCAGCCATTTCAGCATGTTCTAGTACTGAGCCCACCCCTCTTCTCTTACCCCCTGCTGAAACAATTCCTCAGAGGGGCCAGAAATGTATGACCACCCAGGAGAACCCTACTCCAGCCTGGGACCTTAACTTTGCATTGGAAAAGCTCACTCTACCTCCTTTTGAGCCAGCTACAACTGCAGAGTTGAAATTCCTTTCTTGGAAAACAGCCTTCCTTCTAGCCATCACTTCATCAAGAAGAGTGTTTGAATTACAGGCCCTCATGGCAGAGGAGCCCTTCATCATCTTCCATGCTGACAGGGTGTCCCTCAGGACCAATCCTTCCTTTATGCCCAAGGTGGTATCCAGTGTAGCCCTTAATCAGTCCATTCATTTGCCAACCTTTTTTCCTAATCCACAGAACAAAGGAGAACAAATACTGCACTCTTTGGACATGCACAGACAACTTAGATTTTATTTGGACAGGACTAAGCCACTCAGAAAAACTGAACAGCTTCTAGTTGCCTTTGCCGCAGGGGCAGAGGGGAAGGCCATTTCAAAGCAAACCATTTATAAGTGGATAGGCCATTGCATTCAATTCTACTATAAGCACCATGGAAAACCTACCCCATAGGAAATAAGATCACATTCCACCAGGGCTGCATCTACCTTTACAGACTTTCTCAGAGGTGTCCCTACCAGGGACATCCTAGAAGCTACTACCTGGAGCTCTGTACATACCTTCACCAAGCATTACCACTTGCCTATTTTTTTCTAAATCCAGAGCTGGTTCTGCCACTGCAGTCTTGCATGGCTTAATAGCTGGTCCTAATACTCTCTAACTTCCTCCTCCCTTCCTTAGCTTTGGGAATACCCGAATGCAATGACTGCAACAGTGAAACACGAAGAACATAGTACAGTTGTGTACACTTACCATAAATGTAGATGTTCGAGTGTATTTACTGTTGCAGTCCTGGTTACCCTCCCTCCAGCCCTGGTTTAGTGTATTTCAGCTTTCTGGTGTATTTGCTTTTTGTTGGAGGTGTAACCTGATATATAATTGCTTCCCATTATCGGGGCACCGGACATCTGGGGCAAGAAAAACTGATGTAATGGCGGCTGCATGCTTTATACCCCTGATGACCTGACGTAATGGAAGAAGAGATAGCATCTGACGCAGGACCCAAGACTTTGATATTCAGGCCGGCTGAGGGCTGCCTGCAGGCAGATAATCCAAATGTAATGACTGCAACAGTGAATACACTGGAACATCTACATTTATGGTAAGTATACACAACTGTACTTTTTGTTATTCCATAATATGTTTGCTTGGATAGCCCCAGTTTCCCAAGCTTTTAAACCAGAAATAACAGTTAAGTAAATACCACAGTTTTCCCATCATCTTGAGCTGCATTCTTTTTGGGCTTTTGATAGTAACCCTGGACTGCAGCGTCTGACTCTTAAATCATTTCAGACTTGGGTAAGGCCAACACTGTAGTTGACTACATGATAGAGAGTTTGTACCTTTGGGTCATTTATTTTCTTAGGACTTCACTAGGCACTCAGTTCTACACACCCATTGCAAATCTAGACGAACTATACCCCAAATTTTCTTTAGCCTCAAGGAGGGTAACAAGATAGGCTGGGGGAATTGAAGTCTGCCTGTCAAGTTGTTTAGTTTTACATGCGAAGGTGGCAAGAGTCCTACTGTGCTTGCTGTAGTAGATGCTTGTTCCAGGGTAAGGGTGCATGGTGGGATTTGAATTTGTCACACTAGTGCCTTTTATTTGTATGATGATGAAAGTTTAGGTCCTTTAACAGAGTATTTGAGGAACCATTTGTTCTGTGAAAGAATAAGGATGTAAGGGAGGGTCAGATGTTTCAGGGCTCAAAAGGCTAGACACATTACACTGTAAGTGACATAGTAGAGAGAGTAGGCCATCAGTCTAGCCATACAACTGGGGGATTTTTGAGGCCATTGAACTTTTTAGTTAGTAATTTGAATTCTCTCAGGTTAAGTGATAGGTCTAGAAAATTACGTGCTAAAGGTGGAGTGTGTTCAGTAATTGAGCTGAAGAGAATTAGAGTAAAGATTTAAGACTTAGGGAAGATGCCTTTAGAAATTAGATCAGTCAGAAAGAAGGCATTCTGAACTACTATGGATATATGATGGTCAAAAGATAAGGAATTATCAGAAGAGTGCCTAGCAAGGAATTCTCAGAGAGAGTACCTAGCTCCCCTTACAGCAGTGTCTGGCCATAAGGGTATGTCGTCTTTGGTTTGTTGTGGAACTGTTTTGTTTATCAAAATGAACTGTGGTGAATTTTTTCATGGTGCAAAGATTGGTCTCAAACTAAACATTTGTTAATATAGTCTAGCTCATGTTGGAGTAGTTGTGAGTCAGTGCATGATTGAATAGCAACACCCAATGTGCAATTGTCTGCATACTCACATAACCATAGATGTTCTTCATATTGGTCACTGCTGCAGTAGCCTAAGCAATATGGGTTATATCTTGCATAGGGTATAACAGACGGTTAGCTGCCAAAGCTTCACGTCACCTTCCATGCATGCAGATTGTCTAACAGCTTAAGCTGAGCTGATGACAGGTTGGAGGAATATATTGACTCAAGAAAAGGATGGAACAAATAGAATAAACTTTAGCTAGCTATTCAGATGAACTGATAAAACTGCAAAAATCAGAGGTTGAAAAAAGGTTGGGTGAGTATGAGCCTTCTCAGGAAGAACACAAAGTCCTTCACAGCTTTCCTCTCATTGAAGGGAAACACTCCTGAGTGGGCTTTCGAGGATCTGTGGTCAGCTTTTGCTGTTCCTTTGCTGAGTATACATTTTCCCTTTGGGGAAAGACCTTCACATCAAAATATTATTTTATTGTACTTTCCTGCTTAGGGATCTTTTTAAGCTGCTAGTTTGTTTTAATGGACTGTCAAGAGTCTACATTGTGGTTTTAAATGAAAATTCTCATTTCCTGTCAGTTTGAAAGTTGTTTAAAGTATTTGGTAACCATTTATTTTTTTCTGGGGAGAAATTGTGTATTTTACTGTTTGGGTGCTGGTTAACTGTTTACTTCGTGTTCATGTGAAAAAGTGACTTAAAGATTTTTATTTTTTTAATCTGCTTTTGCTGCTTGTTTTTCCCAGAAAACAGGGACCGTTTTTGACTTGACAATGGCATAGATTGTTGGTCCCACTCTGTCCTTCTAGCCACAAAAGAAAAGTTAAGCAAATAGCCTTACCACCACAGTAGGCTAGCAATTTGCTTCAGCCAGAGGGAGGTGACTCTGCTTTGGCCATTTGTTTTACCTCAGACCACTCATCTTTTACCCCAGATCCCACTGAAGTACCTACATAATTATTGACCCAGGGGTTAGCCATATCCTCTGCGGCTTTTGGAGTGCCCTCAGTGGACAGTGGAGAGAGACAGTGGTCAGTTCTGGGAGAAGGAACAGGGAAGACTTCCCTGTTTTGTCAAAATATTGTTACCATAACTGGAAAGTTACTAATGACATTTGTAACACTGTTGTCCCTATTTTGTCTGTCAAAAAGAAACAGAAAACTAAACATTTATTTACTCCCCAAATTTCCATAGACAAGAGTAGTTTACTGGGTCTGGCCCAAGGTTTTATACAGGCTATTTATCTTTCCCAAGTGCTTTATGTTAAAAGAAAGAGGGATTACTCTCTTCTAGAAGAAATCAAGATTTTAAATCTGGACAGGAAGATGAAGGTACAGATACAGGAGTTTATATGGAGTTTTCTGATTCAGACTCAGAAGGGAGCTCAGTTTCTCATTCTTTCTTTGGAGGTTCCACTCTCTTTGAAATTACATTCAGAGTATGCATGCGTTTTCAGTGAGAGTACACTGAACTTTCTCAGCTCCTCAAAAAGTTGTATGAGCTGTTATAGAAGGAATTTCCCAAACCTTCACCTGTTCTTCCGGTTCTGCCAGCTATGGAGGATATGTGTGCCTCTCCC
Organism: Protopterus annectens; assembly: GCF_019279795.1. NCBI lineage: Eukaryota > Metazoa > Chordata > Ceratodontiformes > Protopteridae > Protopterus > Protopterus annectens. The sequence continues at coordinate 938,249,368 of NC_056744.1, read as the reverse complement.
TGTCATTTTCCTGATGGCTAACATGATGCTCTTAAAAAGGGTCTATATCAGAAGAATCGAAGTTTCAAAACTTGGAATCTGATATAGTTGACACCATATGTTCAAAGTCTTGAAATGTTGAATCTTTTAACGGAGATCTCCGTACAGTGCGGAAAGGGAAGGTTTCCCTTTTTCTGCACTGTAGTGCGATCTCAGAGTTGGTATATTTAAGTAGCGGGGATGTGGGGGGTGCAGGTGGGCTTGGCCCTCCGCTTAGAGCATTTAAATGGTTTGTTTTTTAGGTTGTTGTGTTTTATTACATTTTCAATGTTTCAAGACTTTGATTATATGGTGACGACCATATCAGATTTGAAGTTTTAAAACTTTGATAATGTAATATAGACCCTCTTAGAAAGACGAGTAGTATGTAAGAAAATAATCAGTCTTTGTCTCTTCCAAGATGGCTGTAAACTGATCAGCAGCTTAATTTCATCTCTCCCCATATGAAAAAAGAAAGTGAGAAGAAAGAGCTAGTAATTCTGCCAGTTTGAGTAAAATTTAGTTACTGACTAATAAGTACACCGTATGGATGCCAGCAAAAAAGAACCTGACAGAAAATCAACTAGAAGAGAAAACTGTGCCTGGAAAGAATCCTGCCACTGTTCAGCAAAAAGCAGTTCAAGCTTCAGCTTTGGTACAAGAGATATAGCTTCCAGTGATTTAGAGGAAAAATAAATGTACTCAGAAGTGATTAAAGTGAATGAACTATTGGAGGAATATATCAAGTCAGATAAGAAAAGGATGGAACAAATAAAATAAGTCTTAGCTAGCTTTTCAGGTGAACTGATAAAACTGCAAAAATTAAAGGTTGAAGAAAAGGTTGACCGAGTATGAGTCTTCACAAGAGGAGCTGCTGGAAGACAGAATCCACAGAGAAAACCCGAGATATTCTGCTGTACCAGAGAAACTGGAAGGAGCAAACTTTTAATTTTATGAAAGCACATTATCTCCCCGCATGTGAGGGCCCCCACATTAAGCAGCCGTGGGTTTCTCCATCTATTCTGCTCCTTGCCTCGTTCATTTAGTGTCATCGCACAATTCTGTTTTTTTTTTTTTAAAGAACTTGCTATCTTGACTGCTGCAGCCAATCAGGTCCCTTGCTTCACTTGAAAGCTGCACTCAGTCAGGTCCGCTTCATTGAAGCTAGGGACCAGATTGGCTGCAGCAGTCAGACACAAGTTCCACTTTTCTGATCGGCTTTGCTGTAATCTGTGGTATGTTGGGTCAGTTCTATGGATTATCGGCGTTAGGCATACCTCTGAACTGCCCAGTTTTTTTAATAATGTCCACATTTTTACTTCATATTTTTTAGCTTGTTCTTCATAAAATTTGTGGTTTTCTTCACTAAATAATGGCAGACATTTACATTTCAGACTTTAGAAATGCAGGCTAAAGCAAAGCCTGAAAGCAAGTTTTGTAACTTTATATGAGCAATATTTAAAAAGTGTCCCTATTTTTAAGCCTTTGTACCCCCATTATTTTGGCTTTGTCCAGATTTTTCACACTAACAGGTTGAGAGGTGTGGTGTGAGGATGGATGGAGAATGCAAGTTTTTCTGGAAAGACTGTGGGACCAGCAAAGAGCTGTATTTTAACTGCCCTTGTAAGGGCAATTTCTAAAAGATCTGAGAAACTGTCCTTTTGAGGGAAATTTTAAAGGGGCTGAACTGGTCTGGTCTGTGTGTAGGAGAAGTAAGAGGATTAATTTGGGCTAAGGTGCTGGGGCTTGAGTAGTGCTCCCAGTCAATGTTTGGGTAGTTGAAGTCGCCCAATATAATGGTGTTCGGAGAGATCTTCATGTTCTCCAATGTTTTCAGGAAAGCCGAATGGGACCAGATGGCGTCCCAGGTTGCGTCCTACATGAACTACAAGAGGAACTAATCCCTCAAATAAAACAGCTATACAATCTCAGCCTCACTACAGAATATGTGCCCACAGAATGGCGTACAGCAACAGTGGTCCCACTCCACAAAGGTGGAGCCTCTATGGACACTGGAAACTATCGCCCCATAAGCCTGACTAGCTTATTCTGCAAGGCTATGGAGAGGATCATCATGGAGCTCATAAACAAAGACATTGGGGACCTACAGACACTAGATCCTACCCAGTTCGGCTTTGTCAAGGGCATATCCTGCCTTTTGAACCTGGTTGACTTCTTTGAAACAGTCACCAAAGCCATAGATGAAGGGAAGGTAGTCCACACAGCCTATCTGGACCTTGCAAAGGCATTTGACGCAATACCCCACTCGGGCATCATAGATAAGCTATCCAGCTTAAATATAAACCCCTATGTCACAAGATGGGTCGCAAACTGGCTCAAAGACAGAACCCACAGAGTGAGAGTTGCTGGAGCCATGTCAGACTCGAAACCGGTCACAAGTGGTGTCCCACAAGGTTCTGTCCTGGGACCACTCTTGTTCGGTATATACATTTCCGAGGTACAGGCAAACGTGGGAAGACTATGGCTCACCAAGTTTGCAGACGACTGCAAACTGGGCGCCATAATCAACTCTCCAGCTGACACAAACATCCTTCAAAAAGGTCTCACAGAGACAGATAACTGGTGCCAGCGCCATGGTTTAAAGCTAAATGCCAAAAAATGTATAGTCATACCCTTTGGCAAAAACAATGTGCCCGCAAATTACCACATAGGCGGAAACCCATTAAGTACAGAGAAAGTTATTAGGGACCTGGGGACCCAAGTTGATAGTAATCTCTCCTTTGAAAACCACATTGCCAAAGTGGTTAGAAAGACCTTCTACATAGCCCAATCACGAAGGGTTTCACATCTAGATCAAGAGAGGTAATCGTGCCCCTTTATTCATCCCTTATCAGGCCCATCATAGAATACAATGCCCCTTTTGGGGATGTACCTTACCCGACACCTGCAGCAATTAGAAAGACCCCAAAAGTATCTCACCAAGAGGATCAAGGGTCTCAAACAGATGCCATATGCTGCTCGGTTAAAACAAACTCCAGCTCTACTCAGTTGCATACCGCTTACTTCGAGGCGATCTATGCCTGACATACAAAGCTATGTCAAATCCAGAATTAATGGACATGCTCCACCTCAGTAAATCTAAATCCCTTAGAGCCACACGCTCGAGGGACTTGAACCTCAGCACAGAAATAAATAGAACTTGCTGGAGGGACAGGTTCATAACCCAGAGGCTCCCTTCGCTCTGGAATAGAATCCCAGTTCATGTGAGGCAGAGCACCTCACTGAATCTCTTCAAGAAGAATCTCGATAAGTGGATGGGGGATCGTAGGTTTGTCCCAGGGATTACTCCCGTGTCACTATTAGACAGAGGCACAGTAAACTAAACCTTAAAAAGGGCACAGTATACTCAAATCAAGGGGTGGTGTAAGCCATACAGAATTGGGCTAGGCTTATAATTGCCCCAGGGCAGATAGCCTAGTATGAGCCTATGAACCTGTAATACCAGCCTTGTATCAACTGCAGAAAAGGTAAGTTGCTGGGTTTATTTTTAACTGGGGGGTGGAAAGGAAACCCATGGAGAGGATTGTATAGCTTTTTTTCTGCAGAGTTCTTATGCTAAGATGATTTTATTTTTTTTGGGGGGGGGGGGGGTAGACTTGTGGTTGTAACAGTTTTATTTTACCTTTGGCCAGAATTCTTCTGCTAAGAGATTGAGGAAGGAAGGCTCGTCTGTAATTAATGTTCAGATCTGAAGTAGTTTTTTTAGCTAGTCTTACATAAGAATATTGATTAATGCATTTTTGTTTTGTGTACAATTGTGCTGAAATATTGGTAGTGGGGGGGGGGGGGGATAGTGGCTGTGAGAATGCTGCAGAATGTACAGATGTTTTAATGCATACCAATGCAAACCTTGTTCTACTAGTATGTTTTATGCATACCGGCAATGTTTACAACTATGCCTGATGCTACACGTTTGTTCTATGATAATTTTTGCTCTGTCCACAATTATTGTGCTGAGAGGTTGGGAGGGGAGTTAGTGGCTGTGAGAATGTTGCAGAATGTACAGCTGTTGTTTTAATATATACTAATGCAAACCCTGTTATACTAACATTGTGTATACTGGCAATGTTTACAACTATCCCTGATGGTACTCCTTTGATCTATGATTGTTTTTTGCTTTGTCTGGAGTTATTGTGCTGACAAGTTGTTGGTGGGGGTTACGGGCTGTGAGAATTTTGCGCAATATTCAGATGTTTGCCTGGTATTTGCCTCTCCATTAAAACGTGGGGTTACGCAATGCATTTTACTGCAAAATCTGTTATTCCAGCATCTTTGTTTACTCATAAACACATTGTTTTTTAATGTTATGCCTTTGTGTTTTTATTTTGCTTTCACTTCCTCCAGATTTATTGTGCCGAGACACTGGGGGGTAGTGGCTGTGAGAATTCTGCAGAATGTACTGATGTCTTAATTTGTGCCGTTGCAAACACTCTTCTACTGTTGAAGTTGATCATAGCAAAGTTTCAAGTTATCCCTGATGTTACACCTTTGTTCTGCCATTTTTTTGGGGGAAGGCTTTGTCTGCAATTGTTACACTGAGAGGTTAGGAGAGGGGTAGAGCCTGTGAGAATGTTGCACAATGTTTAGATGTTTGATCTGTGTTTTTACTTATCAAAAATGTGGATTCGCACAGTGCATGCTATATTCTTTATTAGTTCATAAGCCCAATGTTTTAAATCCCTAATGGTACGTCCTTGTCTTTTTAAATTTTTTTTTATTTTGTTTTTACCTGCTCTAGAACTGTGCTGAGACTTTTGGGGGGGGGGGGGGCACTATGAGAGTTCTGCAGAACGTACTGATTATTTTAATGAATGCTAATACAATCCCTTGTCCACATATTTGCAGATGATATTCTGATCTGTAGTGAGCGTAGGGACTAGGTTGAGGAGACCCTGGAGAGGTGGAGATATGCTCTAGAGAGTAGAGGAATGAAGGTCAGCAGGACTAAGACAGAATATGTGTGTGTGAATGAGAAGGACAGAGGAATAGTGAGGATGCAGGGAGTAGAACTGGCAAAGGTGGATGAGTGTACATACTTGGGATAAACAGTTCAGAGTAATGGTGAGTGTGTACGAGAGGTGAAGCAGAGCGTACAGGCAGGGTGGAGTGGGTGGAGAAGAGTGTCAGGAGTGATTTGTGATAGACTGGTACCAGTCAGAGTGAAAGGGAAGGTCTACAAGAGGGCAGTGTGACCAGCTATGTTGTATGGGTTGGAGACAGTAGCACTGACAAAAAGATGTTAAGATTTGCACTGGGTGTGATGAGGGTAGACAGGATTAGGAATAAGTATATTAGAGGGTCAGCCCAGGTTGGACGGTTTGGAGACAAAGCCAGAGAGGTGAGATTGCATTGGTTTGGACATGTGCTGAGGAGGGATGCTGGGCATATTGGGAAAAGGATGCTAAGGATAGAGCTGCCAGGTAAGAGGAAAAGAGGAAGGCCTAAGATGAGGTTTAGGGATGTGGTGAGAGAGGACATGCAAGTGGTTGGTGTGACAGACCAAGATGCAGAGGACAGGAAGAAATGGAAAAAAATGATCTGCTGTGGCAACCCCTAATGGGACCAGCCCAAAGAAAAAGAAGACAATCCCTGTTATTCTAATATCTTTCTAAGTTTATCATAGCAATGTTTGCAACTATCCTTGATGTTTACACCTTTGTTCTGCAGTTATTTTTGGCTTTGGAATTATGCTGAGAGGTTAGGAGGTTGGTAGGGGCTGTGAGAATGTTACACAATGTCCAGATGTTAGTTTTGGTCTGTTCATCAAAAATGTGGGGTCACAATGCATGCTTATTCTAGCATCATCATTAGTTCATAACCCCAGTATTTTAAATTCTTAATGGTCAGTCTTACTGTAGTGCTGTCTTCATCATGTGTGGATGTCTGTCTTGTATGCAAGTCTGTGTAGCTGTTTGTCCTGTAGGTGATCATTTTGCATCTGCACATGGGGGTTGTTCTAAGAGTTTATTTTTTTTAGTGTTCTAGCACGTCCATTTATGGAATATGGAGGTAGTTTTAAAAATGAGTTGGATAAGTTGGAGTGTAGATTCATTATTAACTATAGAACACGTCAACCACATGGTATGAATATTGATAGTAATTTAATTTTATAAAATAACTCACTTGGGTTAGATAGGCATTATGCATTTAGTGTTAAAATTGTTTAAAGTATAAGATCATTTAAATGCTTAAATGTTAAAAACATTTAATAAGGTAAATGTTTACATTTGATGAATTGTTTATAATGTTTCTATGGGTCTCTAAATTTGAATGTTTTAAAATGATGTTTTAAACAAAATAATTCTTTTTGAGTACTCAGTACTGCCGAATTTATGTAAAAAATATATTTATTGGATAATGAATTTATTGTTTAATTAAGTGTGTTTGAATGGTATATAAGGTGGGGGTTTTGTGGAGTTAATTTATTCCTTTGAAGGCAAAAAGCCGAGGTACCAGAGAAGAATAAATTATGGAAAATTTACCCTGCCTGTTGTTATTTTTGGTAGCTGTGCTATGGAGTGTTGTGTTGATGATATTTTTTGTCCTTTGTTGACGCTTGTGGTTCGTTGTTGTATTCACTGTGTCTTGTGTCTCTGTCCTGTGTGAGCGCGCCTGTGTGGGTGTTTTTGTGTACCTCTGAGGGACTGGCTACCTTGATGCAGTACAGAGGCTTGCCATAATGTAACTACATTGCTACTAAATGCCAGTCAGAGTGTGTGTGCGTAGATCTGTGAGTGGCTACTTTGCAGTGGTACAGGGACTTGTAATGTAACATTCGTACTAAATGCCAGTCAGTGTGTGAACCTCTGTGTGTAGCTACTTTGCTGTGGTACAGGGGCTTGCCATAATTTATTGGTACTAAATTTTATTTATTTAACATTTGTTTTCTGGGAAAGTCTGACTAGGACAGAGCCAATTTTCAGCCGAGACCCAGGGAGAAATGGTGCAGAAGCATGTCTTTGGAATGTGGGAGGAAACCCATGCGAATGCAGGGAGGACATGCAAACTCTACACAGAATGCACCCCAGCTGAGAATCAAACCAGAGAACCTCTTGCTAAGGGGCGACAGTGTTAACAGCTGCACCACTGTGTAGTCCCAGTCAGTGTGTGTGTACCATTGAGTGGCTACCTTGCTGTGGAACAGGAGCTTGCCATAATACAACATTGGTACTAAATACCAGTCAGTGTGTATCCTGACATTTCAAGTCTTTTAATGGTCTGAATGTAGTAACACTACACAATGATGGTGCTGCATGAGCTTTATAGGGGAGGGGGATGACGGCAATATGGTCACACTTTTTGTGTTCTCCTGGGTAGGGCCCCCAACGTGAAACTTGCTGGGGGCCCCCAAAATGCTAGCACTGGCTCTGGTCGCAAGCATTACACATCACTTATCTATCCAGTCACTGTCAGCCAAATATTATATAGCTCATTCAAAGTCTGCCTTCTTTTAAACCTCATTTCTTCTCTGCATGTATTATTCTCACAGTTCCCATTTTCTTTCTCTCTATTTTGCTCCTACCCTTTTCTAAAGAACCCAATTCCAGTTGTTTTATCTGTTACTATATTCACTACTTCTAGTTGGTTTAGACTTTGATTTCCATTTTCTAATTGCATTTTTAGCAGCTTCCATAATTAGACTAGGCAATTTCAATTCTGTATCATAACTCAAAAAAAAAATCATAGGCAATTTAAATTCTGTATCATAACTCAAAAAAAAATCATTTCCTTAGTTACACCAGTTTGCTCACCCAGTATTTCAGATAGAGTAGTCTGCGGGTAATTTTTAAAGTTTTCCAGGTCATTACGCTCCCAGAAAATATGTTTCCAATTACCTCTTTCTTCCCCATCACACCTCCAATATTTGCTGTCTACCTGAGGAAAAATTCTCTGGAGTGTACTTGGGGTATAAAAATACCTATGTAAACATTTCTAAAGATCCTAAATCTTCTAGACTAGATTTTAGATTGTAGATTTTGAAGATGTACATATATCCCTCCATTGTTTCTGGGTGAATTGCTTATCCAATGTCTTCCCAGTTATTTCTAACCACCTCTGTTTATTCATTTAGTTATCATGCAATATTTTTTTATGCTCTTCGAATTCCTTTTTTTTACCAGCAGCTTCTGTTCTATAGTCTACAAAAAATACCAGTGCTGGTGTTTCAATTAGGATCCTCATATTTCTTTCACTTTGTCTATCGGTCCTTGATGGGGAATGCAGTCTCTATCCTGCAATCCAAATTTTGTGGCCTCTTCAGTTACATTTCCTGAAAAATTATATTGAGCTTACTTGCTGCTTGCTGCTTACTTGCTTGCTGTTTACTGCTGAATCAGAGACGCATAGCTCTGCATGACTCCATCTGTAGTCTGTTTAAAGCACCAAGCCTTTCAAATTGTACACTGATAAAGAAATATATTTTTCAGCTATAAGCACAGTTACAGATAACTTATTTTATAACAAACCCACACGTAGTCTGTCAGATTTGTAGCATATATTTACAAAGTTTTCCTTCATTACAGATATGAATGATGACTTCTACAAAATACCTCTCTCTGTCCTTCTCTCACATAACTGAATTACTACAATAGCTATATACAGAGCTAGTCACGCACACAAGAGATTGTTATTTCCTCCTGGTATATTTTTCTGGCCTTCTATGGGAAGTCACATAATGTCTGTGTATAGACTTTTCTATTGTCCTTTTGTGATTTAAGCACTTTTGCTGATGTGAGGATTCTATTCTGAAAGGAAACATCTGTATAAGCTGTTCCTACTGGAAAAACATCACGTATTGCTGAATTTATAAAAAAGGATGTCTGTTAATAGATATTTGTTCTACAAACATGAGAAAATCATGTAATGCTTGTTTTCCAGTATTGCTTTGTTAGGCATTTTCTGATGCTGTGAAGAGAAGCCTGTCTGTTATACATATAGTATGAATGCACATTGTAAACTCTATACATATATTCAAGCAAACTTTTTCTTTCAGCATATTTACAACAGAATTAATTTCAGCCTTATATTCATAATATCTAACAATTCCCTCTGTTTTTAAACATACTCATAACATTCTATATAAAAAACACATTAAGAAACAAAACCTTTAGTCTTTTTTGATACAAGTCAAAATGCAATTTTACATAGTTAATACGATGAAAACATGTATTACTACCAAACCTGAATGTATTTAACAACTTTTACTTTTGCAGACCATTCTGTGAAAATATTATGAGCTGTGTCTGTTTCAATTTTACTTGATTAATTTATTCTTTTGCAATCACAGAATTTAATTTATGACTTAGAATTGTTTCATTAACTCTTTGCAACTGTTGAATTAACTATGAGACAATAACTATGTGCTACTGCAAGCATTTATACACTACTGAAAATATACAGTTTTAATGTCATTTTAACCATAAGATTGTGGTCATGTCTCTGAACTGCCCATTAACATCTTGGTAAAATACTGAACTGGGCTTAGATAATAAATATTTGAAAGCAATTATTTTACTGGGGTAAAACCAGTGATATTACAACTTGACAAATTACTTTTGAACTTATTACAATGTATCCTGATCAGTATGTATTTACACAGACTGTTTGCTATTTATGCATTTCAATTTATTAGGTATACTGGACCCATTTTTTAAAACATGGTTTTTCACACACATTTATTACTAGACATTCATTTCATTTGTCCTGAATTCTTCTGCATTTGTACATACAAAGACTATCATTTGTACTGAATTCTTCTGCATTTGTACATACAATGACTATAAAGTACATTTAGTCTAATCTTACAAATTTAATAACATTAATATTGAGCAAAATCTTGGAAAATGTTTGTCTCTCCAGAAATATCTAGTGGAACTGGCACCAAATGCATATGTCATGTTATTTTAAACTACATACTCAGCAATTAAAAATATTCATGCTTTTTTATACCAACATTGTTTTGTCTAAAACGTATTGAAATAGTGACCATTCTTGCTATTAGAAACATTTATGCATTTTGCATATCTTTATTCTCTCTTGTATAGTTTTAATAAAGCAATTTTAAATCATCTCTTGTTTTTTAAACCATCTCTTGTATAGCTTTACAATTTAACAGGTTGTAAATACAATTTAATTCTAAACAATACAATAATAACCATTATGATAGCTATTAACAACGTGTAAAATATCTTATCCTGTCAGGTTTAATCCAGTTTACCAGTATTTCTAATACACTAATACCTGTTTTTCCCCCATAAAAGAGTATTGTCAAGAAGAAATGAGATATTTTTTCCTGTAGCTTTATTTTAGACCCTTGTTGTTTATTTTTTCTGTAGCTTTATTTCAGACCCTTGTTGTTTATTTTTTCTTTAGAGCTTTATTTCAGACCCTTGTTGTTTATTTTTTCTGTAGCTTTATTTCAGACCCTTGTTTATTTTTTCTGTAGCTTTATTTCAGACCCTTGTTGTTTATTTTTTCTGTAGCTTTATTTCAGACCCTTGTTGTTTATTTTTTCTGTAGCTTTATTTCAGACCCTTGTGCAGTACTGCTTATACAGTCAGTGTAAAACTGAGAAAATGCCCCTCCCCCTGTGTACTTCAGCACTGTTTACCTGCCCTATGCTGTGAGAATAGAATGTATGTCAGCCCAACACTTTGGTTATACATTTATTTTATTAGGTTACTAAATAAAGCTTTCACTGTATATTACCTCTAGTAGGTATTTACACCCTCCTGCACAATTGATTTGAACTGTATATATACTATAGCCCATTTGCTGGCTGTACTTGATGCAACTGAGGGTTTTTTTTGTCCTTTTAACATTTACTTGCAAACAGATTATAAGTGACATCTATGCACAATTGTGACATTTTATTACAATTACCAAATAGTGTTGCCTGTAAACATTTTAACAATTATGTTTTAATAACAATGATGCTTTAGAAAAACTCAAGCTACTTATCTGGCAATCAGTCTTGTTGTTTATATTATCTTTCCAGCATTTCCTGTAACTATTCATTCAGTCTAGGAAGGTCTGAGCTCACATTTTATATTCTGTAAACTATAGTTAATTCTTTTGGCATTTTTCCTTTAATGTGATTGTGATTTGCATAACTATGCATTTATACTACATAAATAGACATCATTTTACAATTACCTTACATGGATTTCAGTATTTTTTATTTATTTATCTATTTAACTGTCCTGCCATTAATTTTACAAAAACTGTTTGACTAATACCATCTGTGATTTTATTTATTTTTAAAATTCAGAACTTTAACTGTTTGGTGTTACTATACAATTATAAAAAAATTGTAAAAAAACAAAATAGATATTAGTTTAACCAACACATGTTTATATTTATATTATTTATATTTGCTGTTGTCTGCCTGTTATTCTTGTGTATTGTAACAGATGTATTTTAGATGAAAAGAACACACATGCATGTCTGTCTTGTATGTGTATATCTTTATACAAGCATGTCATGTCCCTACCATCCTAGCATGCATGCTTAACCATTTTCAAAACATAAACATATTATAAAATATATTTCTTTTGCACAGATTAACTGTGTATGCAGGAAATTCCCAGTCTTTGTCAGTTGAGCTAATTTATTTCCTTTATCCTGCAACTGCTGTTGAATTTCCTGTGATGTTGCACGGTCTTTCTGACATTCTTTAGTAAGCTGTTCTGCTGAATTTGAAACTCCTATGCACTTTTGAAAAGATGTGTATATAACTTGTCTAAGCTTCCTGAACTCATTGTGTCTGTCTTTTAGAAGTTTATTACATTTCTTTGTAACAAAATGTACTAGAGTTTCTATCAGTAACTGATTTGACTGTTGTTGCAAGTCTGAAATAAACCTTTTACATCTGGTGACAGAACATAACTGTCTAACATTTGAATATAGTGTCAACATATTAACTTTTCTTGGTTCTTTACCTTTACAATTTTTGTCTGTACAGTCTAACCTTTGGATAATGTCATGCACTGTATTTTTATGACATTGTACACACAATAAACATTTTTATACCACACATGATTTTATTTCAGATACCAGTCAAATATTATAATCCATTTGCATAATGCCTTACTATCAAATTGCAGCCCATTTGCATAATGCCTTACTATTAACTTGCCCTAATAAGGTTTTACATTTGCTAATATGCTGTATATACATTTATTCTGTTATTATTATTACCTCTATGGCATTCATACTGTATGTAACACAGAATAATTTTCTTACCAGTCAACAGACAGGCAGATGGCCAAGCTGCTTTACTGTAGATGGTTGACAAGTTTCTGTAGTCACTTGTGAAGTTGGTACAGCAAAACTGGCAGATTCAGTCTTACAACTTCGTCTTGTACCTTTTCTGGAGAATTTATGGAACCGCTCCACCTTCCTGCAATGCAGTCTCACCGGATTTAGACGTCTATTAAACTGTATTGCTACAAACTGTAGAAAACTGTAGAAATCTGAAGTACTTCACATAAACGTTACTGTGCTTTTACAGGAGTGACATTACCCATTCACTCCCCCTGTTTTTGGATACAGGCTAGGAACGTTGTCAAAGGATCACCATTGAAAAATTATATGGAGCTGCTTTACTGTTTACTTGCTGCTGCGGGATTTGAATTATTCGCTCCCAGTACCTTGTTTCTTTTGTCAGTTTTCTCCAATAAATTCCAGACCCTTCTTGCATGTTTGTATCCCCAATTGCAAACATCCCTATCAGCAGAAACTCCTTTCTCTATTCTATGATGGCTTAATTCTTAGAATACTTTCTGCTATTTTATGAATAAAATATTCTGCATGGTTGTTATTCTCCTTAAGGAACTGCATGCAAAATCCCAGTCTCTCCCGTTCCTTGAACACCCCTCCCCATTTCATCATCACCCTTTTCCACTTTGAATCATAACGGTCTGCTTTGGGCTATGTATAGGAGCCTTAACTGTGTAGCTTTGAAGTACCTCTTCACATCGGGTAATCCCAAACCAACTTGTTCTGTTGGAAGAATCCGCTTATTGCACTTGACTGTTGCCATCTTCCCCTACCAGATAAAATCCTTTAGCTCTTTATTAATTTCTATCCACAACTTCTCCTCTGGTTGGTAAAAATATACCTTGACCAGTGTATAAAACTAAATGGGCTAACGCTAAACACATTTGAAGTGCTTGTCTCTTGATATGCATACCCATAAAAGAGAGCTTCCAGTTTCTCAGTTTTTGCATTCTTTTGTTTAGTCCTTAGCTGTCACACCAGAATCCTTTTTAATCCATACTTCTAAGTACTTCATCTTCTGTCCCCATAAATGTGGATATTGCTGAACCAATCCATGTTTGGGTATATAGTTTACAGCTATTGCCTTAGCTTTGGCTTAGTTAATGTTATATCCTGAAAAGACTTGAAACTGTCTGTGTTCCACAACACTGAAATGTCCTTTTCTGGTTTTAACAAGTGTAAAATAATATCATCTGCAAATAGAGCCAGCTTTTCTTGATTACCATACCAATTATATTCCTGAATTTGAGTACCTTATTTTCTTTGCTAGTGGTTCTAAATGTAATGCAAATAACAAAGGGGAAGAGGACATCCCTGCTTGGTTCTTCTGCTCAAACAGAAATTATCAGAGAAGATTCCACCCACTTTAATTTTTGCCTCCAGTCCCTCATATATCTTCCTAATCAACCTTATTGTTTTATCAGGGAATGCAAATGCTTCTATTGGCCTGCTCATGAACTCCCAGCTTACTCTGTCAAATACTTTCTCTGCATCAAGATCCACCAACCATGGGATTCTCTTACAATCTGCTTCCCTCTGGATCATCATTGTACTGTTCATGTTAAATGTTTGCCTCCCCTCCACAAAACCACATTGATCCATATCTATCAATTTTGGCATCACCTCCAGCATTCTTTTAGCTACTATAAACATAAATAGTTTATAATCATGGTTTAAGTATGAAGTGGGCCTATATGAAGCTGGATCTGATGGGTCTTTATTCTGTTTATGTATTACAGCCATCACTGCTTTCTTTAAGGATGCAGGTGGATCTCTTCCTCTTAATAAAATACTGTTAAAACCTTCCAGATCTTGTTTTCCCCTTGTAGCTTCCAGATTTCCACATGAATACCATCTGTTCCTGGGGACTTTCATGTAGAATGGTTGTACATCACCATTTTTATGTCCGTGTCTCATATCCTGTTAGTAGTTGAGCCTTATCCACCTCTAACCTTGGCATATTTAATTTGTACACTTTCTTGATTTCCATATTTCTCTGCTATATATTGATTTTCATAAAATGTCTGAAATATTTCTAATGGCTCTTTAGGTTCTCTTGTCATCTTCTTTCTTGTGGGCTCCCTAAGCTTGGCAACCGTTTTTTCTACTATTGTTGCTTCAGTCATTGTGCAAAATGTTTTTTTGCTCTACAGTTATCAAAAAACAGTTGCTTAACAGCAGTCTTTCTAAACTCATACATATTATCGAGGTAATCCCTTATTTTCTGTTCAACATTCTGTAATTGCTCCTCTTGTTCTGTGAGATTTCCCCTATTATGGAATACTTTTGCTAGTTCCTCTAAGTAATTGTGGTTCTTAACCCTATCTCTGTTTTATTTCCACCCTGTTTTTGAACTCCACTTTGACTTTATCCTACTTCCTAGTTATATTTTCTGAAAACATTTCTATCTTCACTAATAAGTCCCGAAAAATTTCTACTAACCATTCCTTAAATTCCTCTTTTCAACAGATAGGTGGGAAAGTGCCAGTGTCTCATCTTTATTTCATTACCATGCATTTTTATTTTAGTTATTATTGGTGCATGATCTGAAATAGTTATTGGTTACATATCAAAACTTTCAGTTACATGCACGTTTCTTTGAAATATAAGTTCTATCTAGTCTGGCCCAGTTTTTTGTATCCTGAGGAATATGTAACTTCATTCTGAACTCATACTGCTGAATTCACATCATGCCAAATATTTTCATAAATTTCTTCAAAACTCTATCCTCTTTTGTTATATTTTCCCTTCTGTGCCCCCCAGGTTCATCTTCACTGCTGCAAATCAAATTCCAGTCCTCACCTGTAAGTAATATTTGCTGCTGAAAGATGATTATCATTCCCAGGATTTTCTTAAGCTCCATTATAGCAGTTTTAAGTGGAATATAAATACGTGCCAGTGGAATCCTCCTCCCTTGCCAGTAATCCCTTAGTACTACATATCTACTATTATTGTTTTTATCCTTTTCTGTCACTATTGGAGCTCCTCTTTTAATTAATATAAGTACTTCTCTTTTCCTTTGCCCCAGGTGTTCCACTGAATAACCATCCTGAAAACCTTTCTTTATCAAATTCACATATTCAGTTCTTTACAAATGTGTCTCCTGTAGCATAGCTGTTTGCACTCTGCATTTTTTAATATAGTTCATAGTCTCTTTTTATGGCTATCTTTGAGACTCTTTACATTTAAAGACAGTATAGAAAGTGTCATTGTTAAAATGTTATTATTATTACCTTTTGTGTGTACCAGCCTTTTTTAAGTGTCTAGTTCCAGCTTTTGTGTTGTATGCATGCACTAATGTTTGGCAGGTTTATCTTTATACATTTGTTTCTTGTCATATCCTTTTAAGCTTCTGTTATATCTTTCAAACGTTTGTTTTATTGAAATATGCCAAACAATACCCCCAGTAGACCCCTAAAAGCTATTAACTTAATACTAACACACAAAACTATGCACATCTTCAAATACTGAAGTTTTACCCATTTAATAGGCACAGTTGTCCCAGACTAACAGCCAAACTCTCAGACTTGGATTAACCTGAATTGAAGTTTTTTCATGCTAAGATGTATGGTGCAGCCTTATGCTTCTAGATGTATGGTACAGCCTTATGCTTCTAAGTGTTGTCTGGTTTTGTCTTATCTTTATTACTCTCCCAGATTGGGAAAACACTTGAATATTTTCAGAAAAAGTTATCTACTAGCCATTGAAAGAAATATTCTGTTTTTATTGCTCTTAATCAGATTGTCTTCATGGAGACACGAGAAGCAGATACAGAGCTGCTTCTACAAGCACACGTGTATTTATAGCTAGGGGAAAACTTATAATATTCAATATTCTTTATTTGCTTTTCTTAAAAATTCATACTAGATCAAGCTAAGGGCCTTTATCCAGTCGTTCCTGTTTACAAGAGTGAGAAAAGGTATATCAAATTTTCTTGTATCATGCTGTTTTGATAAGACTTTTCTTTTTTTTATGTCACAGTGCCTACATTTCTTACAAGTGAACAAGGAGAAAGAAATGAGGAAAAGTTAAAAAAAAAAAAAAAAAAAAAAAAAAAGGAAAAGGCAGGAGCACCTGTTTAGTATCTCCATTACTCTCAAAAATAACTGTGAAAGCTTTACTTTATGACATGCAAATTATGCCATGCATTATCAAAATACTACTGTCAAGAGCGAAAGTTTGTTTTAGTTACAGTTCAACTCTCTCCATCCTCTTCCTCCCTCCTAAATATTTTTCCCAAACATTAATGACATGAAGTAGGTCATATGCTTTAGTCCCCTACAAGTTTAACAGAGTCAAAAAAGTTCAGTATATCTAGGTTTTCTTGTTCTGTCATGTTTCACAAATATAATTAATGCTTTGTAATCTCACATTTTTGTCCGTTTCTGAGTTGCTGGTTTTATTCCTGTTGATCTGTATCTCCCAAATCCAGTCTTTGCTTCATTTCCAATGTACTCCATGTTCTTCTGGTCAACTCTTGTGCTTTTTTTCTTTGTTTCAAGTATTTTCCATTGAAGCATTGGAAAAGGTTTCACTGGCACAGTCTCTCTGTGGGCTTTATTACCAGAAGAATAAGAAGCAGAATATCCTCCTGTTTCATAGCTCACATTTTTGGACAAACTTTTGTATTTCCTCCTTAGCAAGTTCTGCATCAAAAAATAATTTTGTCTATCCAAGAAAGTATATTTTGAAAAGTGCTGGGTACAGCAGCTTGAACCTCATTCCTGCTTCACGATATTCCCTGATTGGGAATAAAATAAATTGGGAATTGAATAAATGTACTCCTCTTCTGCCTGGTATAGACTGAATAATCATTTTCCACAAACACTCTACTGTATCACACTTTTAGTACTTTGTTCTTCTGCCCCAGTTTTGTCGGAATCAACTGCCTGTGCTGGAAGGATTGCACTTTTAAAGGTCAAGGTTGCTTTCTCATGGCCAGATTTGGAGCATACACCCAATGTGCCCTTTCAGTTAACAACTCCCATTGTGTAAAAACTGGCCATTTGCTTAGCTGTGCTTTCATAAAGTTAATATAGTCTGTTCCTTCCAGTTTGTCTGGTATAGCATAAAATCTCAGATTTTCCCTATGTGCTCTGTCCTCTACTTCTGTTATTTTTTGACTCCTCTCTTCTTGAGCACTTTCATATTCAGCCAGCCTTTTCTTCGTTTCAACCTCTGATTTTTTGCAGTCTTATCACCTCATCTGAATGTGCTTAACGCTTTTTCCATTTTCCAGCCTTTTATTGTTTGAGATAATATACTCCTTCAGTGTTTTATTTTTTAATTAACCCTGAGTACATTTGACATTTTTTCAGTTTTTTTCAGTTACTGAAAGTCATGTATTGCACCAGAGCTGGATCTTGCACTGCTTTTTGCAGAGCAACTACATAATTCTTCCCAGTCAGTGTTTTTCCTCACCTTTTGCGATGGATTTTCTTTCAGGTTCTCTGAATGTCATTTTTTTCTGGACTTGAGTCAGTGCACTTAGTCACTTACTAAAATTTACCAAAAATACGAGTTTTACTGGCTGTCGTTTGAGTTTTTCACACTCTGAGAACTGAAGTTAAGCTGTTACTTAGTTTGCAGCCATCTTGGAAGTCTCCACAGCATGCTTTATTAATTAAAAGGACAGAGTGTATGCTGAAATCTGACCACAAGAAAGCAGCCATGACCTGTATTAGTAAAGATGCAATCATACCAGCAGAAAGAGTTGATACTGACAACACTGTGGCAATAGGACATATTAACAATTGGAGACAGTAGACTGTTTATGTAAAATGGTTATCTGCTGTATACCAGGCAGAAGAGAAGTAGATTTGTCCCTGGAGCTGGAGAATGTCAATAGACTGGTATGAGATTCAATCTGCTGTGTCCAGCTGTCTTCAGAATATTTTTTCTTGGAGGATCAAAAACATTTTGATGCAGAATAAGTTGAGGAGGAAATACAAAATTTATCCAGTAAAAAGAAAGTTATCGAACAGAATGGGACTCTACTTTTCATTGTTCTGATAATAAATCTCATTAAAAGACTTTGCCAGTGAAATTTTTTCTAGTGTTCCAAATGAAAATGCTTGACAGACATCAGACAGAAAAAAGCACAGAAGCTAACTGGAAAAATCAGGTGTACCTTGTACTTGAACCAGGTTCTGGTGTTGGTAGATGGAGATGAGCAGGAAGAACACAAGCAATACTGAACTTAGTTTATAAATGTGAGATTGTAAAGCAGTCACATTTGTGAAAAGTGGCTTTGCAAGAAAAAGTGGTTGAGAAAGATTGGACTGTTTTTGACTGTAAACCATATTTCCCATTTTGTCATTAATGTCAAGAAGAACACAAAAAGGAAAAAAGTAAATGCATGTAAAACAGTTTTGTTAACCGTATGCATATAGGGGTTGGTGAAGTCTTTTCAGTGAATGTTGTATGTATTAAAGTAATTAAAGTAAACAAGTTCTTTTGTGAGAAATATAGGCTTTGCAGTGTAGTAAGAGAAGAAAAACTAGTCAAAAGTAAATTTAATATGCAGTGATCTTTGGCTGCTGGGATGGGATATAAAAGTGAACTAATTATATGTAGATCTGAGGTGTTTCCCCTTATATTTGCAGAGATGAATGGCTAGATTAATACCCTTGGTTTAAACTATAAACAAGTGTTTTTGTAAACAAGTAGACATGAAAAATTCTGAAATGATGAAAGCCATGTGAAATGCCAAGTTTCCTGCATATGCAATAATAGCTTGTTTTTCTCCAGTAGCAAATGTTCAGTAGGAATAAATGAGTCTGCAGGGCAAAGCAGCTTTACATTTGGTTTTGTGCCGAGTTAAATGGACAAACATTTCTTCATGCATTTCTATAGTTGCTAGCTGTTTTTTTCTCTCATTACTGACTGTTTTCATGGAGATGAGCTGTCTGCAGGTGCAAGCAATTAATTTTGAGAGTTTTGGGCATTCTGTGAAGTGAAAGATAAACGTTCAAAATTACTGGAAGTGAAGAAGAGATACTATCTTCCCTAGCAGCCTTATTTAGTTTTATTTAGAGGTAGCCAGTGCAGTTTTTTTCTTGAGGCTAAAAGTTAATGTTTTTTGCATACAGACTGTGTTTTCATATCTGGGAGGGGAAGATTAGAAAAAGAAAAGACACCAGTCAGTGTAAGTGGAGGCACAGGAGTGCTTTATTATGACTAACCTTAATTTTAGGTTAGGTAATGCTTGTGTGTGTGTGCAGCTGTTGATTTTGGCAATTGTTCCTATCTTGAGGGTTAAACTTCATTTTTTGAATAAGAGCAGTGTTAATAGGTTATGAGAGTGTTCTAAATATGTATTTAGTCTTTTTTTTTGAGGGTTTTCATTAAAACAGTCTTGAAAAATGTAATGTAAGGTTCAAATGGAGATAAGAAACTGTATAAAAGTGGAGACAAGAAACAGCTGTATATAAAAGAGCAACCTTCCAGATGTTAGTGTGTACATGTAACACAAAAGTTGGAAATACACATTCAAAAAATAGTTAACATCTTATCATAATAGCTACACTATCCATGTTCTCTTGAAATGTAAATAGCCGTGCAAGTGTAGAGAAAATGAAGGAGTATTAATTTGTATTAAGAAATTCAGAGTGCAAATAGTAGTGCTGCCAGAGATGCATTTGGAAAGAAATGAGCATGTGAGTTTGATAAGGAAGGTTTTTTCAGGATGAATATTCAGCAGAATATCAGAGACTGAGGAAAAGGGGAGTAATTATACTAATTGCTAAAGGAGCTCCAGTAGTGATAGAAGAAGGGGAAGAAGATAATAGATTTTTGGTAGTAAGGGGCTGTTGGCAAGGGATGAGGATTATGCTGGCATTATTTATATTCCGCCAAAAACTGCTGTTCTTGAGAGTAAGAACATTCTGGTAGACATAATCACCTTTTGACAGGGAACTGGAACTTGATTTACAAGCATGAGGATATATTTGTGGACCTAGAATAGAAAATGTAACAACAGAGGGTAAATGTATGAAGGAATTTATGAAAATATTTGGTATAGAAGACAACAGTAACGGTTTCATATCATACACTGATAAAAAGTAAGATAAAAATGCATGGCCATGAAGTAAACATGAGACACTGTTGCTTTCCCACTTAACTGTTGAAAAGAGATGAATTTAAGGAATGGTTAGTGGAAATTATTCAAGAGTTATTAGGGAAGATAAAAGACAGAAGTTTCTTTGTGTTAAATGTAGTAAGTGGGCTAAAATAAAGTTTAAACATAGAGTAGAAATAAGAGATAGTAAGACTGTTAAGCAATACAAATTTAGAGAGGCTGACAAAAGTATTGCAGAATAAGGGAAATCTCCCAGAACAAGAAAAGTTGCAACTACGAAGTGCTAGAGAGAAAATAAGGAAGTAGCTGGGTAATGTGCATGAGTGTAGAAAGATTGCCGATAACTGTGTTTTGATCATAACTGTAGGGCAGTTTTAGCACACAGGTTAAGCAACACTGGCCAAATTCATGGAGCCTATAACAGGAAGAATAACCAGAGATATTGTAGAAGTGTTTTGGAAATTTTAGTAAACTCTGTATAAAGCAGATAAATGTAGAAATCAAGAAAAAGCAAAAATGGAAACATTTATGGAAAATGTATGCAAAGGTTAGCGGTAGATGAGGCTCAACAACTAACAGTTAAGATATGAGGAGATGAGATAAAAGTGATGTATAGTCAGTCTGCAGGGAAGTCTCCAGGAACAGGTGGTATTCTAGTGGAAGTTGGGAGGGAAGAAAGTTTATAAAGCTCTGGAAAATTTTGTCTAACAGTGTTTTAAAGGAAGGGAAGCACCAACATGAAGAGTGTGTACTGACAACCTACTTGGTATCCAGTGGAAGAAAGCTGTGCCCTTGCAGATTCTCAAAAGTGCTCACTTCCAAACCTAGACTTGCAGCTTTAGAAAAACTAGTCAAAGGTGCTTTCAGTTTCCAAAGCTTTAAGGGCCCCTTCCACATGCCCAAACTGTTAGTTCAAGCTGAGCCGACTAAAAGAAGGAGTTTGGGGGCCAAGCCCTGCAGGGCCTTCTTGCCAGGTTTTTGAGAATTGGCAGTCAGTTATTGGTTTTCATTGCTGGACAGATATGAAAATGAGTATATTTTGTGTTTCTATTGCACATTTTAAACTGCATTATGTCTGATTACTGCATTATTTCCACCTTTTTACTATTGTGACTGCATTATTTTCTGCAGTTGTTTTCAAATGTATTAGCATGGATAGCATAGTCTATATTTAGATCTGCTGAATCTAGCCTGCTTTTGGTGCACCTGAGCACAAAACCTGACATCTTGCATTGAGGGGCTTCCCTGCAGCCTTGTGACAGAAGACTGTAGATCCATCCGTGTCTGAGCTGGGGATTGCTGGAGAAAGGTTCATTGTGTTCTTTCCTATTGGTAAAAAGTGTTTAATTTCTCCTGTATTTAAGCCTTGCACTTGCAATTCACTGTGCACCGCACAGTGGGAGTTAGTGGTTGGCCTATATAAATGCAAACACCTTTCAAAGCAATTTTTCCCTAGACATCTGTTAGTGGGACACTCCCAAGCTTCCCTGCTGCAGTACGGGCAACTCAGTTGCACACTAAGCGTTGCCATAAGTATCAGCCACAGCCTCCAGTTGAACAGCCCTTGTTGGTCCTAATGCAAAAACTGGTCAGACTAGCCCACTCCCTTTCCTGTTAGCACATATGGTAAACCCTGCAGTAATGGATAGGCAATTTCCCATCATTTCTCTGGCCAGCCTGATTGACTTGGGAGTACTGAGGCAATGTAGTAATTGCCCCATGTACACTAACAACCACTTACTCCTACAGCAAACAAATACCCTATGTGAGAGATGCAAGTACACTACGAAATTGGAGTCATGTCTCTCACGTAACAACAAACCAGATACCAAGTAGATTGTCAGTATACACTCTTCACCTCGCACACAAAAAATAAAGACGTGGCACATAGACCCACATACATGGAGGTACTCACTAGAAGTCTAACAAAATATCAGAGACCTGTCAAACGTAAAAAACATACACACGCTGCTATGCAAATAGAAACCACTACACATAACACACACACAGCCGTATCTCAGCAGACAAGCCCCTAAGGCAAGACGCCTCTAAAACTAATGTTCTAGTCATAGGCAATTCCATAGTGAGACGCACAGATGTTCCCCTCACCAGGCTAGACAAGAAGAAGGGAACAGTCTGCTGCCTGTCAGGTGCCAGGATCTGTTAGGACTGTGTCATATTTCATGGTGGGGTGAATGACTTGAAATGCATCTCTCTGGACTATATGAAGAGAGACATGACTGAAATCTCAGATTGTATCCCAGGCAGATATGACCCTAGCCCTAAGCAGCATTCTACCTTCACCCAGGATGGTGCCACAATATAAACAAAAAATGACTCACTGACTTAAACAATTGCCTTAGCTTCTCGTGTCATCCCGGGGGATCTAGTATCTGTCAGCCTGGGACTACATGGTCGACAGGCCATGCTGCTTTGCCAGACATGGTTTGCACTTGTGTCCTCTAGGCTTTCTGATACTGGCAGAGATGCTTACCTTCTCCATAGTGCCATTTTTAGGGAATGTCGTTTTTAGGCAATGTCAAAACAAAATTTCTGATGTAACAAATCCACAAGAGGCAAACTCAAGGTTCTGATGCGTAATGCTAGGAGTCTAAACAGGAAACTGTACTCCCTGGAAGCAGTCCTCACGTTAGAAGATGCTGACGTTTGTGCAGTCACTGAGACATGGTTCAAGACCACCGAGAGCACCCTGGCCATGTAAGGCTACAATGCCTTCCACATGTTCAGACCTCAAAATGACCGTGAAAGAACCAATGGTGGAGTTGTATCCATCTTCATTAAAGTCAAGTACACCTCAAGACTGGTCAAACAGTATGACTCTCAAACTATTCCCTATCCAACTAACTATAGGCAAAATACCCTACTACATTATTGCCAGTTGTAGGTCCCCCACCATGACCCAAGAAGAGCACACCACCTACCTGGACTTACTGGAATAATTTGCCATACAGCCCAACACCTTAGTCATGGACTATTTCAGCTATCTTATCATCTGGGTGACATACACAAGAGCAAACATGCTCATCCAGGGATTCCTGGACTGTCAGTTCAAATGCTCTGGAACAAATAGTTTGCACCCACACAAGGGACTCAAATGTCCTAGAAGTAGTACTCACCAACATGGGGAGTCATTGCACTCCCCCTTGTGATGCCTTCTCTGGTAAAGTCGGATTGTAAAATTGTGTCATTCAAAGTAAGTACTGGACCTGACACCCCCACAGGAGCTAAAAAACATCCCTAGCAAGCTACAGACTACTAAGCAGTGATATAAAAAGTTTTATACCCCCCCCCCCCCCCGGATTCATAGACAACAGTGATTCCTATGCAGAGGTGTACTCAGATGGCCCCATATAAACACTTAAGCAACTGCATAGACTCTGCTGTACCTGACTGGATCAAAACCAGATCCTTACAAAACAAACAAGCTGCCGTAGAGGACCTAAAGTATAAACAGGTTATACACAAAGAGCAACAAACAGATATCGAAGAATAAGAGAAAACTGACTCAGCAGAGGAAGAACTCCCTCCACAGCTTGAACAAGCAAATCAGAAATCTTGTAAAATCCTCAAAAGCTAATTATGAAGCTAAAGTAGCATCCCAAGCTGAGGATAATCATAAAGCATTCTTTAACTACATAGGTTCATAGGTAGGTACAAGGCTATCTGCTCAAAGGCATTTATAAGCCTAGCCAGAATGTGTTGGCTTTCGCCACCCCCTTCGATTAGTCCAGCAGAGCCACTGAAGTGATCCCTGGGGTAA
This sequence comes from Protopterus annectens, assembly GCF_019279795.1. NCBI lineage: Eukaryota > Metazoa > Chordata > Ceratodontiformes > Protopteridae > Protopterus > Protopterus annectens. The sequence continues at coordinate 938,225,189 of NC_056744.1, read as the reverse complement.
ACTTTGTTTCCCATCCACTCATCAAGGTTTCTCTTGGAGTGTTAGTGAGAAGCTCTGCCTAATGTAGATTGGAATCTTGTTCCAAAGCGTGGGAAGTCTCTGGGAAAGGAATCTATCCCTCCAGCATGTCTTATTTATTGTTGTGGTGAGGTTTAGATCCCTAGAGCGTGTGGCTCGAGGGAATATGGTTTTCTTTAGGTGGAGCATGTCCATCAATTCTGGGTTGGACATGGCCTCAGGAGCGGTCTTAGGTCAGCTGGAGGCCTAGGCAAAAGGGCTCCATGATGCCCCCCACCACACTACCTGCTGCCCCCATCCTGGTCTACCTACATATAAATACTGGAAAAGCGCCCCTACATATAAATACTGGAAAAGCGCCCCTACCAGAGCAGCGCCCTAGGCAGCCTCCTAGTTGGCCTATGCCTAAGGCTGGCTATGCATGGCCTTGTATGTCAGGCAGAGATCACCTCTGAGTAAGTGGTATGCAACCGAGTACAGCTGGAGTTTCTTCAGTCGAGCTGCATAGGGCATCTGTTTGAGGCCAGTGATCCTCTTGGTGAGGTACTTCTGTGGTCTTTCCAGCTGTTGCAGGTGTCTTGTAAGATACATCCCAAATGGGGCATTGTACTCTATGATGAGTCTGATGAGTAGAGGGGCACAATAACCTGTCTTGATCTGGATGCGAACCATTTTGTGATTAGGTGGGCCTCATAGAAGGATTTTCTAACCACTTTGGCAATGTGATTATTACTAGCTACTTGGGTCCCTAGATCCCTTATTACGTCTTCCGCATTTAGGGGACTACCACTTATGTGGTAGTTTGTGGGTACTTTGTTTTTTCCAAAGGGGATGACTATGCACTTTTTTGGCATTTAGCTTGAGGCCATGATTTTGACACCAGGTAATCCGTCTCAGTGAGACCCTTTTGGAGGATGTCTGTGTCAGCTGGAGAGTCAGTTATAGCCCGTAGTTTGCAGTCATCTGCGAACTTGGTCAGCCATAGTCCTCCTGTGCTTGCCTGTACCTCTGAGAAGTATATGCCCAACAGGAGGGGTCCTAGGACTGAGCCCTGGGGAACGCCACTTGTAACCGGTTTAGAGTCGGACCTAGCTCCTGCAACTCTCACCATGTGGGCTCTGTCCGTGAGCCATTTGACAACCCATCTTGTGACATGGGGGTTTATATTCAGGCTGGTGAGCTTGTCTGTAATACCAAAATGGGGAATGGTGTCGAAGGCCTTTGTGAGGTCTAGGTAGGCTGTGTGTACCACCTTTACCTCATCTATTTCCTTGGTAACTGTCTCAAAGAAATCCACCAGGTTTAGGAGGCATGATCTGTCCGTAAAGCCGAACTGGGTAGGGTCCGGTGTTTGGAGGTTCCCAATGTCTCTGTTAATGAGTTCCATGATGATGCGTTCCATAGCCTTGCAAACCAAACTAGTCAGGCTTATAGGGCGATAGTTCCTGGGGTCTGTTGTGGCTCCACCTTTGTTGAGCGGAATAACCGTTACTGTGCACCACTCTATGGGTACGTAGCCTGTGGAGAGGCTGAGTTTGAACAGTGTGTTTAGTTCATCTTTGAGCTCGTGTAGGATGCAGCCTGGGACACCATCCAGTCCCATTGATTCTGTGTTTTTGGCTTTGGAGTGGGCTGTTTTAACCTGAGTGTCTGTGATTTCAGGGGCTCTACATTCTTCTGGTATGGATATGGGCCCTTTTGGGGGTGAGAGGGGGGCGAAGTTTGCACTGAACCTGTCTGCCAGGATGTTGGCGATATCAGTCGGTTCAGTGTATTTTGTGCCATTCTGTACCAACTCCGAGCAGATCTGAGCATTGTCACTTAGATTCTTGACATAGCTAAAGAATGCCTTGTGGTTATCTTTGGAGTCCTTGGCAATTTTTCTTTCAAAGCTAGCCTTAGATGATTTTATGAGGGATCATAGTTTCTTGCTGATACTGATCAGGGATGTCTTCCCTTCTTGGGATTTTACTCTTTTCTGTACTAGTTTCCTCCTCTTGTTTTATAGCTTGTTTATGGCAGGGGTTCACCAGACTGGTTTCCTTTCCTTGGAGGAGTGAGTCTTGGTTTTGCTTGGGATAGCATGATCCATGCATTCTTTTATGCATTAGTAAAGGATTTTGCAGCTTGGAAAGTGTTACCCTTTAGGATGGGGGCTTTGAAACTTTCCACCTCGGTCTCAAGTAATGTGAAATTTGCTTTTGAAAAGTTTTTCATGGTGGTTTCCTTGTCCGGGGGTGGTAGCAGAATGTGGATATCCAGAGTTTGTTTATGGTCAGATCTAACCAGTGAGGGGTTGACCTCTGGTGTGGAACACCGGTCGCCCATGTTGGTGATGACCAGGTCCAATGTGTTGTCACCTCTGGTGGGAGTGTTGACCAGTTGATCCAGGGTGTTTGAGTTTATAAATTCTAGGAAATGTTGGGCGAGGGAGTTAGTACTTGAGTAGTTCTCTCAGTTAATGTTTGGGTAATTGAAATCACCCAATGTTAGGGTGTTTGGTAGGACCTTTGTTTCCCACTGTTTACAGAAGTGCGGAATGAGGGTCCTGGGACATGGTGGGTGATCTGTAGCAAGCTACAATTTGAATTGCAGTTTTGCCCATTGTTAGTTGCACGTGGATGATCTCTGAAGCATCGTGCTGTGCGACTAACCTGAAGGTGTGGATATCCTTGATGAATATGGATATGCCTACTCCTTTTGTATTTCGGTCCTTGTTCTGTGGCTGAAATGTATGGTATGAATTGTAGCCTGGAAGTGCTGGGGTGCTCTCTGGAGCTTTAAACCAGGTTTCTGTTACTGCACATATATAGATTTTCTCCATACTGAGCAGTGCCTCGAGTACATCCAGAATCTAAAAAAGAATGCCCAACTATGTTCCGAACTGGCAGTAGATGGTACCACTAATACCACACCAGAAGAAATTGCCAGCTTGCTAGCTGATAGATTTGGGGCAAACTTTACCCTCCTGGCCCCACTGGCCACACCCCAAAGCATACTTGACACCAGACGTATGCCTAGTTTTTCTAGAGATCAGCTCTTATCTATGCTTTCCAATGCTAAACACACAGCCTCAGAGCGATCAGATAACATCGCAGGTTGCTTACTAAGCAACCTAAAGCAGAACCTAGTGGATCCACTTAGCATTTTCTTTAATAGTAGCCTGAAAACTGGCTTTGTTCCAGCTGAGTGGAGAACAGCAACAATAATCCCTTTGCAGAAAGGAGGCTATCAACCAACCCTGGAAACTCTAGACCTACAAGTCTAACCAGTCTCATCTGCAAAGCCATGGAAAGAAACGTCATGGATCTCATCAATAAAGACATAGGAGTCCTTCAAACTTTAGACCCAACCCCATTTGTCTTTGTTAAGGGTATGTCATTCTTATTAAATTTGGTAGACTTCTTTGAGAAAGTGACCAAAGCCCTGGATGAAGGTAAGACCATTCATACCACCTATCCTGACTTGGCCAAGGCTTTGACACAATCCCCCACACAGGTTTCTTTGAGAAACTCTCCTAGCTGGGGAAAAATCCTTGCGTTACTAGATGGGTAACCAGCTGGCTGACCAACAGAACATATACTATCAAAGTTGGAGACCAGTAAGACCCGTCAACAGTGGCATACCACAAGAATCTGTGCTGGGCCCTTTATTGTTTGGAATCTTTTTCTTGGATTTCCAGCTAAAGTAGACTGGCTTTGGCTTACCAACTTCCCTGCTGATTACAAATTGGGTGGAATCATCGAGTCCCCCAACAATGTTGATATAGTACAGGAAGCACTAACACAGACAAATGATTGATGTCAATGCCACAGTCTAAAACTAAATGCAAAAAAAGTGTATTATGCTCTTTGGCAAAGTGGAATTCCCCACTAATTATAGTATTGGCAACACCTCCCCCCCCCCCCCCAAGATAAAACCCAGTGGTGCGAGACCTGTGAACACAGGTAAATTACAGTCTGAACTTAGTCCACCAAGTTTCCACAGTGGTAAGGAAAGCCTTCTATGTTGCATACCTCATAAGTAAGGGCATCACATCCAGGTCTAAGGATATAACCCCCCTGTACTCGACCCTTATCAGACCAATAGTATAGAGTACAATTCTTCCTTTTGCATGTACCTCACCAGACACCTGCAGCAGCTGGACAGACCACCGAGGTTTTTACCAAGAAAATACAGAGCCTCCAAACCATGACATACATGGATAGACTGAAAGCCCTGTCACTTTACTCTGTATCATATAGGCTACTGAAAGGTGACTTATGCCTGGCATACAGGTGGTCTCCCATCCATTTGTCTAGGTTGTGCTTGAATAGGGTCGGTGGTGAGCTCTGCTTCATGTGAATTGGAAGTTTAATCCAGAGGACCGACAGTCTCTGGGAGATGTCTGCCTCTCCAGCATGTCCTGTTAATGTCACAGGTTAGGTTATGATCCCTAGAGCGAGTGACTCTTGTGCTGTTAGATATGCGGCTGTGCTTTTAACTATGTTTTTTTTTGTTAGGTTATTTTTTCTGGTTTTTTAAACTAATTACCTGCCAGGCTTCCCCAGGAATCTGACATCTTTTCCAGGTTAACCATGGAATAGTACATCATTTCCATGGTTCCTCCTTCTTACACCCAGAAAAAGAAGACAATTAATAAATAGCCTTTGTCACTACTGCTGCTGACCACTGAAGTGCCTCCACTGCAGATGGGTGACTCTAGTGTAGACATTTTTGGTTCTTCAGACCATGTATCTTTTTCCTTGGCACACACTGGTGTAGTGTGTACAGCCACCATTGAGCCAGGAGGTAGACATGTTCTGTGTATATGTTGGAGTGGCCTTGATGGGCAAGGGAGAACCACTCTTGTCAGTCCTGGGAGAAGGAGAAAGGAATACCCCTCTGCCAAGTAAGACTGCAATGCCTTTCTCTAGGGAATTTTTATTTCTTCAGAAAAGTGGGTCTGCTTCTTAAGAAATTCCTAGTAAAAAGATGCAAAAACTTAAATATCTATCTTCTGTCTCTGACTTAGGAAAGGAGTTATTTATTGGGCTTAGCTCAAAATGCGGTTCAGGGTTTTCTCCCCTCCACTTCTGCTGTTTCTGGTAAAATACATGGGGATTCTTCATTGTCTGAAGAGGTTCACATTTTTGAACCACAAAATTATTGTGATGGGGTAGATTCTAGTCTGTACCCTCAGGTTTTTTCGGATTCTAGGGAGAGTGTGGCTTCTGCCAGTCCCTTTGAAGGATTTTCTTTCTCTGTAACTATTACAGAATAATTCATTTTTTTCCAGTGGAAACATGACATTCCTCTGTCCCTGAAGAAGTATTATGATTTATTGCGTTGAATTTTCCAGAATGTACTTTGGTTCCTCCTGTTCTTTCAGCACTGGAAGGTGTTTTTGGTACAGCCTGTAACTTGACAGGCAGGCAGGCTGCTGTCCCCAAGAAAGCCGACAGATTGTATTAAGTTCCTCAGTCTTGTAAGTTTGTATACACTAATCCCAGATCAGACCAAGCAGCTATTGCTGTAGTGAACCCAGCTGCTGCTAAACATCTGGTTAATGCCAGTTCCTCCCCTGCTTTTGATAGATTTGAGAAAAAAGTGTGTTCTGCTGTGACACTTGTATTTTGAGCAAGTGCATAGGTTCATGGATAAGTACTAGGCTAGTTGCCCTTGTGATGTGCAGTAACTCCATCAGTATTGTCAGAGAATGCCATGTATGCCAAACACAAGTCACCTGTTAGCGGTCTGTAGGATACCAAGTATAGTAGCAGAAGTTTGAGTTTGCTCCATGTAGCACATGTTGTTTAGGCCTTGAATACTTTTAGTAAGGTGTCTGAGTGTTCCAGTTGTTGCATGTGTCTGGTCAGATGTATGTCAAAGGGAGCATTATATTGAATGATTGGCCAAATGAGGGCTCAGTAATTAAGTTTGTTTGCATCTTTTGAGAACATGAATATTATGGCATCTATTTCTTCTTCTGAGGGAAGAATTTCTTAACCAAGCTTAGCTGCGTCTGTGTCTCAAGTGGCTACCCACTCTTTGAAGTGTATTTATAATTCTGCTGATGCCATATCCAAGTCTGTTGCCACTGGAACTGTTATTAGGTTAGCTTGGTTGTATACCGTAAAAGTTCCAGAAGATGTTAACGCTGAGATTTTGAATTCTCCTTTGTATAGAAACTTAGTTTTTTTTTTTAACCCTGTGCTGCAGAGGTCTGTAAAAATTGTGATGAGAGAGTTAAACTACTTAAAGGATATCTCAGACCTTTCAGACTCCAAGTTTTTCAAGTGGTTTAATACTACCCCTGCAACTTTTTATTTTCAAAAATGAAATTAAATAAGAAAAGAATCACAGCAAGCTGCTGATGAGCAAACATTTAAAAAGCAATTGCAGGGAGTTTCCAAAAAGAAGAGAGTCCTGCGTTCAGCTACTGGGTCTGAATGACTATATCTACAAGACTTCCCTGGCAAAACCTTAATCCTTCCATAAAGTCTGAACCTCCCTTTCCCTCATTGGCAACAGTTTTCAGAGAGATGGGTTCTCAAACTAATCTGTCTAGGTTACAGATTGCAGTGGAACTCTCTCCCTCATCTGCCAGTCCATACTCCTGTATTTCACACCTGTCATTCAGCATCTTATGCCTCAGGAGATAACAGAAGCTGTCCTTCATCTTCAGGTAAGAAAAAGGTTGTATTTAAGAACGTTTCTGATGCCAAGGACAGATGATTCATAGAGACCAGTTGTAGATCTTTCATTTCTAAACCTGTTTGTGAAAGTCCCCAAGTTTAAAATGTTGCCCCATTGTCATCTTGTTGCTCCTTATTCCCTTTCTGAATTTTATGATTACCTTATTTTTAAAAGAAGCATATCGCATTCCAATAGATACAGATTTCAGACATTTCTTAGAATTTTTGTGTCTGAATCATATGATGAGTTTTCTGCATTACCTTTTGGGTCTATCCACTGCTTCAAATGTATTCACAAAGTGACTAGTTCCTTTGATAGCCTACTGCAGACTGCAAGGTATTCACATTTTCTTTATTTAGATTGCTTGCTTATCTTTGCAGAGTCATTTCAAAGTGTCTGGAATCTCTTACTTGGGTGAAGGATCTCCTACACAGAATGGAGTTCCAGGAAAACAGAAGTTTCTTGTTTGACTTTTCCTTCCAGGGTTGTTTACCTGTGGTATCTCCTAGTTACTTCACTTCGAAGAGCTTTTCTTCCACAGTGAAAAGTAGATATGATTCTATATCTGTTTGAGTTTGAGTTTTTCCAATTAAATTACTTTTTCAACCCAGATTCTCATGATGCTTTCGGCAAAAGTCTACATAAGAAAAATGTATTGGTACCTAAAGTCAGTGTGTTCCTAAAGTCAGCATCCCCGACCTCCAGATTCCAGTTTTCAGGTTTGTAAAAAGGGAGTTTTTTTGTTGGAGGGATCAGATTTATCAGAATCCAGGTTTCCCATTTTCCTTCTAGCTCCAGCACACTGTATAACAGATGCCTTAAACTTTGCTTGGGGAGCAGTGTCTGTGGGGATCATACCTCTAAACTGTCCAGATTTTTGCATCATATTTTTTGGTCGTGGTGCTGTGGTAGCGTTGTCGCCTCACAGCAAGACGTTGTCCCATTCGATTCTCAGCTAGAGCGTCTTCTGTGTGGAGGCATACGTGAATGGGGCATGCCTTCGTTAAAGGTTGTGCGTCACCGCTGGTAACCCGGTACATAAAAATCCACTACCAATCATTAGCGGACCGGAGTTCCGCTGTGGCGACCCCTAACCGGAAAAAGTCGAACAACACAAACAAACAATTTTTTGGTCCATTCCTCTTAAAAAAAAAATTTCCTGGCAAATCACTGAGGATTGAACTCATTAAATGACCTACATTTGTGTTTCAGACTTCATATTCTACATAAAAAGCATACTAACACAAATCCTGTTCTAGCAACTTTCTAAGTTTATAAGAAAAATATTTCAAATCTGTTCGCATGTTTTGGGTCTTTGTCCCCTTGTTACTTTAGGCTTTGTCTAGATTTCTTGCCCTAAGAGGTTGAGGGGTATGATGGAGATAAAAGTGCAGGGTCTTCGGAACAGAAAAGACAGACCAAACACAAATGTAAGGGAGATGCTGTCGCCTATAAATGCTTTCAACTGTCTTCTGTGTTTACCAGAACCACTACAAGTGCTTACATTTAACACTACAGTGTCTTCCAAGATGGCTGTGCATTAAGTAATGGCTTGATTCTAGCTCTCACAGTAAAAACAGAAACTCAGCAGAGAAAGCCAGTGGACTTGTACTTCAGGGTAAATTTCAGCAACTGGCTAGTAAATTCATTGCCTGGAAAAAAAGAAATACAGATGACCTGAAAGAAAATCAGCTACAAAAGGTGATGAAAAACATTGACTGGGAAGAGTACTGTAGCTGTTAAGAAAAAGCAGTGCGTGCTCCAGACATGACTTCCAGTAACCTAGCGGAAAGTGTAAGACAGCTGCACACAGGCCTGATTAAACTAATTGAAACACTGGTAGAGTATATCGACTCAGATAAAAGGCCAGGAAAAAATGGAAGAAGCTTTAAACAGATATTCAGGTGAGGTGACAAAACTGCAAAAGTCAGAGGTATAAGTGAAGGAAAGGCTGACTGAATATGACACTTTTTTGTGTTTGATATTTTGGAGGGGCTTATTTTGGTGTGGAATATGAGACTGCTCAAGAAGAGATGCTGCAAATATATATATATATATATATATATATATATATATATATAATTACAGCACAGAGCACATATGGAAAACCAGAGATTTTCTGCTGTACCAGAGAAGTTGAAAGGAACAGACTGTATCTTATGAAGGCACAAATAAGCAAACCAGACTGATATTCCACAGCAGGAATTGTTAATTGAAAGGGCACATTGTGTGTATGCTGCAAACCTGGCTATGAGAAAGCAACCTAGACCTTTAAAAGTAAAGATGCAATCCTACCAGCAGAAGGAGTTGATTTTGACAAAATTGTGGCAGAAGAACTAAGTACTAAAATGGGGGAGACAGCGATGTGTTTGTGGAGAAGAATTGCACACTGTACACCAGGCAGAATAGGAGTAAATGTATTCCACTATTTATGGAATGTCGAGAAGTAGGCATGAGATTCAAACTGCTGTACCCATCTATCTTCAGTATATTTCCTGGCGGGAGAAAATCATTTTTTTTGATGCAATACATGCTAAGGAGGAAATACAGAAGTTTGCCCAACAAAAGTGAGCTGTGAAACAAGAGTAGGTTCTGCTACTTCTTGTTCTAATAAGAAAAACCTCAGAGAGAATGTGCCAGTGAAACCATTTCCAATGTTTCAATGGAAAATGCTTGAGAGAATGAAAAAAAAAAATCACAAGAGTTGACTAGAAGAATGAGTACATTGGAAATGAAGCAGAGACAGGATTTGGGTAATGGATATGAACAGGAATAAAAGCAGTAACTTGGAAATTAACAAATGTGAGATTACAAAACAATAATTACAAAACCGTAATTATATTTGTGAAACACGACGTAGGAATAAAATCTGGAAATATTGGACTTTTTTGGCTTTGTTAAACTTGTAGGGGACTCTAAAGCATATTTACTACTTCATATCATTAATGTTTGAAAATAATAATTAGGAGAGGGGAAGAGGAGGGATAAAGTTAACTGTAGGTAAAAAATGTTTTCTTAATAGTAATATGTTTATAGTGCCTGATTTTCTATGCATGCTATAAAGATTTTTCAGTTATTTTTAAATGTAATGGGGATACTAATGTAAACTGGTGCTCATGTTTTTCTCCCTTCTTTGTTTCTCATTCAGTTTTAAAAAATGTAGGCACTGCAGTGTAAAAAAAATGAAAAGTCTGATCAAAAGAGAGCATGACAAAAAAGAAAAATTGATGTACTTTTTCTCTTTCTTGCATAGGGGAATGACTGGATTAAGGCCCTTAGCTTGATCTAGTAATAAGTTTTAAGAGAAAGCAAGTAACTGAAAAAGAACATCGAGTATAATAAAGCTTTTTTCCTAGCAAATAAATGTATGCTTTGCAGCAATTCTGTATCTGAGCCTCATGGCTCTATGGAGACAATCTGATAAAGAGAAATAGCTAGGAGATGATGTTTTCTGAAAGCATTCAAGTGTTTTCCTAGCTGGGGAGAGCTGTAAAGATCAGATAAAACCAGACAGCACTTAATAGAAGCAAGGGCTGTACCATGTGTGTTAGCAGAATAACATTTCTTTTTGGTTAACTTAAGTCCATGAGTGTGGCTGTCAGTTTGGGCCACATGTTCTAATTAGGAGGGTAAATTTTCAATATTTGAAAATGTGAGAGTTTTGTGTTAGTAGTAACTTAATTGGTTTTAGGGCAGTATTGGGGGCGTGCTTTTTTTTGTTTGTTTGAGGGATTTCAGTAAAGCAAAATGTTTGTAAGATGTGACATAAGCTCAAATGGGTACGACAAGAAATAACTGTATAAAAGATCAACTTGCCACAGTGTATGCATGTAACACAAAAGCTGGGACTAGACACTTAAAAAAGCTGTTGCACATAAAAAAGTGGGAGTAATAACTTTTTAACACAGTGATACTTTCTGTAATGTCTAAATGTCAGTAGTCTCACAGATACACAAAAGTGAGTAGTGAAGTACATTAAAATGTAGAGTGCAAATAGCTATGCTACAGGAGAGAGACTTGGAAAGAGATGAACATGTGAATTTGATAAAGAAAGGTTTTTAGGATGGATACTCAGCGGAATACCTTGGGCAAAGGAAAAGAGGAGTACTTATATTGCAAGAGAAGGTCCAATAGTGATTAGAAGAGGATAAAAAAGATAATGGTAGATTTTGTAACACTAAGGGACTACTGGAAAGGGAGGATGATTACACTGGCATGTATCTATATTTCACCTAAAACTGTTATAATGGAGCTTAAGAAATTTCTGGGAGAAATAATCAGCAAGGAATATTACTTGTAGGTGAGGATTGCAATTTGATTTGCAGCAGTGAAAATGTGTCAAGGGGTAGTTTTTGAAGACATTTATGAAAATATTTATCATGGAAAATGTGAATTCTAGTAGGAGGTTGGAGTAAATGTATACTATTCCCCAAAATGCAAAACTTGGCTAGGGTAAGCAGAGTTTACATTTCACTGGAGTATGTACATTTAATTGAATAACTGTTTCAGATCATATGCAAGTAATTAAAATAAAAACACAGGAAAATGAAACAAAAGTGAGACGCTGGTGATTTCCTACCTGCCTGTTGAAAAGAGGGGAATTTAAGAAATGGGTAGTGATCATTCAGGAGTTATTAGAGAAAATAGAAATTTCTTAAACTATATCTAGGGAATGGGATAAAATTAAAGTGGAGTTTAAAAATAGGGTGAAAGTAATAATTTGGAACACATAATGAGTTGGCAGACTTTAAAGATTCCCTGCAGTTTACTCTGCAGGGATGCTGGGTGAGCAAGTTGATGCATCTAGGGAAATGTTTTTTCTGAGCTATGATGCAGAGTTCCTATACATAGTAAGCCCTTGCTGAATGTAATTATAGTGTCTGCCAAAAAAACAGGGGTCATTGTCTGGGCCAACTGTACTAGAACTAGTGAAAATGGAAATTGTGGGAGGAATACATACACGGGAGGAATGAGGTTTAAAATAAGGCATTATTTAAATAAGCTATGTAATGTTTGATGGACAATGAGTTCATTATAAGTGATGTATAATGTTTGTAATTAAAATTGTATCAGTATGGTTTGTGATGTATAATGCTTGCAACTAAGATTGTCAATATGATTTGTTTTCATTTATAAAAATGCATGATTGCCTATGTCATAAGTGATAATTTAATAATGTTTGTTAAAAAAAAAAAACTACAGTCGTGATACATAAACGGGCAAAACTACATCTTACTTTCTGCACAGACTAGCCATGGGTGGTCTAGGATATAGCCTTTCAGTACAGTCTCACTGTGCAGGCATCTTACATACCATCAGAGCAAAATTTTATGGCAGACCAGTTGAACTTGACCTGGAGAGATCATCACAAATAGAAATTGAGTTATGGGTGTCTACAACTAATTGATCCAGCTGTGGGGAATACCTCAAGTAGGTTTTTCCAACTCCACTCGCAACGGTTGGTTGAAAAACTCTGCTGCAGGTCTCCTTTCAAGGAGATTGGGGGAAGCCATACTTTTCCTTTTTCATGGACAGGAATGTTCCTGTATGCTTTGCCCACCCTTTCCACTAATATCCAACGTCATTCTGAACATTTAGAAGGGTTTTTCCAAAGATTATTGTGAAGACTCCCTTCTGCTTCAGGCAGGTGGTTCTCCCTTCTTTTGGCAATTGTCTCATGCAATTATCAGCACCCTTTCAGGATTAGTGTTTCTCTGCTTCTACGTTATTTGTGAGAGTTACTATCCAGTGGTTTGTGTTAATCATCCGTCAAGGTTCATTTGTCAGCCATTTCAATGTCTTCCCATGGATCCCCCTCTTCCAATCCAGTCTTGTGTGTTTTTGAAAGGGGTGATACATAAAAACTTCCCAGAAAACAGATGGCTGTTGCTTCGGATTTTAATTTTGTTTTGGAAAAGTGGACTTTTTGCTTCTTTTGAACCAGTTCATCAGGCTGACTTGGATGTTTTTAACATTGGTGTAAGCAGTGTTACGGCTTGGTCTGACCTCTGCAAGAAGGATCGCTGAACTGCAAGTTGTTATAGTGAGTCAACCTTATGTTGTCCACAAAGTTAGGGTTTCTTTGAGAACTAATCCTTTATTTAGAAAGATTTAAGTAGCAGGGTAAATATAGCTGATGTCCCTGGTGCCAGATTGCCAGGAACACAAACACCAGAAATCTCTCTCTGAAAGTATTTGTAATAACATTTTGCCTTCCCCTCCCTGTGAGGTTTGGGATTCTCTTCGTAATGTTATCCCTACATTATAACCAAGTAACTTGGGAGAGACAGGACTGTTGCTGTGGTGGAATGAGGGCATGGAATCCCCAAAATCATGAATTATATCAAGAAGAAGCACTTTTCTGTGCTGTAGTGTTAAAGTTGTCCCCCTTGTAACTAAGAGGGGAGGACATTACAGAGGTGAGCAACTCACTTTTAACTTGTATTTTTTTTCCTTCAATTTTTTGGACATCTGTTGCATACCCTCTGTATGTGGGGATGGGGTGTAAAAACACTAACCAGGGTCCACAAATTACAATGTCTGGTACAAGGTTGGATTGGAAGCATAAGTCATTCAGAAACAATGTAGCTGAACACTGGTATATCTTTAAGGGGTCATTTGCATATATCCCATTGGCCTGCTCTATGGGAGATTGTAAGGCATTACGCAGTGAAAGATTGTAGCTTTTCTGGGTCTTTCTTGGAGTAGTTACTGAATATTTTTTCTACCTTACCTTTTTACCTTTTGGTGTAGATGATGTTTGGGATGTGTTGTGTGTTGCAGACCGAATTTACCAACTCAAGGTTTCAAAACTTCGAACTGCAGATGGTCGAGAACATGAGATCAAAGTTTTGAAACTTCGAAACTGTAATAAAAAAGTATATTTTTTTAATGTTTTTGCAGGGAGGGAGGAAGCCCCCTGCACCCCCCCCCCGCTAAATAAATATACTACTTCCGAGATCGCACTACAGTGAAGAAAATGGTAAATTTCCTATTCCGCGCTGTACGGTGATCTCATTTCAAAACGTTTGAAGTTTCAAAACTGCAATCTTATGGTCTCGACCATTTGTAGTTTGAAGTTTTGAAACTTCGAGCTTGTGAAGGGGGAATTCTTGCAGACACCTCAATGTTTCTTGACGTCAGGCTTGGTCTTAGGTTCTATGTTTCCAAAGTATAAACAAGCAATCCACTTGCAAAAGGGAGCAACATGAAGTATCTACAGCTAGTGGGATCTGGATTTATTTGTCAGAATGCACCAGTTAAGATTAAAAGACACAAGTGTTTCAGCTGCATGGCTTTAAGGGGGCATTTGCATATATACTATGGGAGTCCAGTGCAGGGTTTTTAATTTGCATATATACTATGGGACTCCAGTGCAGGATTTTTTAAGTATTACATAGTGAAGACTGTAGCTTGTCCTTGGGACTTTCAAGTTTTTACTGAATGTTTGTTTGGCCTTTTTACTCTCTTTGGTTTTGGTTTATATAATGTATATTTTTTATATAGACATAGGTGTGTGTGTGTGTGTGTGTGTGTGTGTGTGTGTGTGTATGTATACACAAATTATTAATCATTGATGTAACAATACACTGAGATTTGATGAATCAGACTGGAACCACTGAAAAAGCATCCATTGAATTTATAGGATAGTGTTTTTACAGGGGTGCAAGTTGCTGCACAATCCACAGCATCTATGTATGTACCAAGTCCAAGATTGACAACATTAAGGGAGTGGACCACTCCCTTTCCCCACAATCACCTGATTGAAGGAAAACACTCTACATGCTGTCCCTTTGCAGTGAAAGTAAACGGTATGAAAGTTTCCTTGCCAGTTCACTTACATTGAAACACAAGTCCTGTATTCTACATCATCTTTTTTTTTCCTGTGAAAATTAACATAAGTGAAATGTATATTGACTGGAAAGCAGAAATGCACTACTATGCATGTACTGAGAAAGAAACCTCTGCACTTGCAGTATTTCAAAACAAAAACATCCTTGCATATGGGGACTGTGCCCCCCCCCCCAGTCCCCCTGCTAACTCTGTTATATACATTAAGATCACTCTCCATAGATAACCTAGAAATTACCTGGTTTCATTCTTACCTAAGTGACAGACAGCAAGCTGTACTATGGAAGAATAACCTATCGTCCCTTTTACCAGTCACCCTTGGAGTCCCACAAGGATCTATATTAGGTCCCCTCCTATTCTCTATATTCATTAATGACCTGTACTAAGTCATCCCTGATGCAACTTGTATTCAGTATGCAGATGACTCAACCCTAATCTGCTATGTCACCTCCTCCACAGATTTACAATCCTTGTCCCAAATCACTTTCAACAAAGTAGAGGACTAGCTCACTGGTCGCCAGCTACTATGAAACCCAAATAAAACCAAACTATTCTCCTTCTCCCTCACTCACAAGGTCCCTTCATCACCTCTCACCATAATATCTAACAATGGTACCATAATTTCCCCAGAACCTAGTACTAAACTACTGGGAGTGATCGACAACAACCCTCAAGTTTGATGCTCACACAGACAAAACTATTAAAACAGTTAATAAAAAATTTGGCTCTTTATACAGGGTTAAATCATTCCTAACCCCATGTGCTAGAACTGTTATTGCCCATACACATTTGCTATTGACCCATCTTTATGCCTCACCCATCTTCGTAAACCTAAGCAAATCAAACCTCAATAAATTTACTAGGTGTTACAATAACATTGCCAGATTTGCCACAGGATCAGCTTATAGAACCCATCACTGCCTTAACTTTCAGTCATTAGATTGGCTTGAACTACCCTATCAACTGCAATATAGCCAACTAATAGTTCACAAAATCCTCTACCAACCAGACAGTGCACCCATATTAAAAAATATTACTACCCCCTAGTGTAACCTAAAATCCCTTCGCTCTTCCAAAAAATTGTTAGTGCAAACTGTTAAAACCAAGAATTCAGCTGGTGAATCACTATTCTCCAACTCTGCCGGTAAAAACTGGAACCTACTTCCTGCTGAACTCACCACTGACCCCTCCTTATCCCAATTCAAAACATCCCTTAGGAAATACCTACAAATGCAGTGACTTTGTCCCTGTACAAACCCTGACTAACCCCCACACAAACATAATTCATAAATGAGAACCTCACTACAAGAATGAAACTCTGACTCTCTGTTTAAAATTCTGTGCATCACCCACCTACTGGAAAGATTTAAAGTTAATACCACACCATGTATGATAACCACCTTAATATATGTGTTTTCCTTTTTGCCCAAATTATTTTGAAATGCATCATTCCACCATTCTATTTCCTTGATCAGAGGAGGAGTCCAGAGATGTGACATGTCCAGTGGATCCCTCATGTTCTTGAGGTGCAACTTTTAATTTCTTTGTGTAAACATTTGCAGCCATATATGTAATATATGTATACACCTACATGTGTGTGTGTATATACATATGTATATATATATATATATATATATATATATATATATATATATATATATATATATAAAATCTGCATCTATGGGGCTGTGACACTGCAGTGCAGCACACATCTGATGAGATGTAAAACCAAGTTGATGGTAGCTCTTGTAGGTGTAAAAGATCCCATGGCTGTTATCAAAAAAGAGTAGGGATGTTCCATGGTTCCCTAGCCAGATTTCCCCTGTTCAGTATGAATACCACTTCAGCCATCCACTGAAAAGAGGACACTGGCCTAATGGAGCTAACCAGGTCAACAAAGAGGGAAAAATAAAAAAAAGAAATGGTGAATTGTGAGAATGCTTATCAAGATAGATACACACACACACACACACACATATATATATATATATATATATATATATATATATATATATTCTAGAATGCTGAAGAACCCCATGGTTGACTGCTCATTCTGGACATCTGTTCACAGAATACATGCTAAAATTTTCAGATTTCTGGTCTTTGTTTGCTGTACTTCTCTAACACTGCCGTCTCCCAAAAATATAATCTCCACTCCTGTAGGATTAGGTGCAATAACTTCTTATTGATAACTCTCATGGAGCTCGGAAAAGTAATTGCCATAACAGAGAGTTCTGAAAACTGTTCCTGAGACTGTGTGGGGCAGTCATCAATGTAAGGGAAAATGTGGATGCCCCTCAGTCTCAGCAGTGCCACTTTAGCATGAAGACATTTTTGGAGAGCCTAAGCTTCCTTTACGTCGGAATCACCATACCTCCCCCGAAGTAAAAGGAGCTGAAGAATTACCATTCTGAATTTCTTTAGTTTGCAAACCTTAAATAGGACAGGTGATATGATGTTTGTTGACCCTGTTTTTGTGGTAATGGGTGTTTTTCAGCACAGTGAGTGGAAAATCTGGAAAGGAATGTTTTAGTAGTAGTACTAAGAAGAGAGAGTAGTGATTGACTGCAGACATGGTATATAAACAAGCAGTAAACCAAAAACAAAAGCCTGCAACTGTGAGCTGTGTAAATGATTTAATAAAAAGCAACAAGAAATAGCAGACCGGTTTTGGCTATGGAATTAACCTAGCCTTCATCAGTGTTAGTTTACCAAAACATCTTGAAGTCCTTATAAACATTTACAAATAATTAATCATAAGATTTCATTGGTGAGCTCCACCTAATTTTACAATCCATTTTTTCTCTTTTGTCACCTACTATTTTGTCAATAATAGTAAAATGAAATGTTGCTGTGGTGTGTTTTAAAGTGTGTTTATAAATGGCATTGCTCAACCTTTTGCATTTAACATCACTAAGGTGTTCAGAAATGCGTAATCTAAGGGGTCTGGATGTCTGTCCTATGTAAAATGCATGGCAGCTACAGGAAGACATATGTATATGATCCAATCTGTATTGCAATTTGCAAAAAACTTTATATCAAATGTGGGCAGTGGCCACATGGCATACAGCCAACTAACTTGTCTCCAGAAATGGAAGTTTGGATCATATGGACCAATAAATCTGGATGGCACAGTAAATTAAATGCAAAAGAGAAAAAAATGGATTGTAAAGTTAGGTGGACTGTTCCAGCCTGGTCTTAATGAATATTTATGATTAGGAACAACCATGAATATTTATGAGCTCACCAGTGAAATCTTATTATTTGTAAATGTATATAAGGACTTCAAGATGTTTTGGTAAACTAACACTGATGAAGGCTAGGTTAATTCCATAGCCGAAACCGGTCTGTTATTTCTTGTTTTTTATTAAATTATTTACACAGCTCACAGTTGCTGGCTTTTGTTTTTGGTTTACTGTGTTGGATTGAACCATGCAATAACTTCCGTGCAGGGGAACCTTTTTTGCGTGCCCACTTCTTTCCTGCTGGTCGTCTGTGTTGGTAGAATCTGTACCAGATTCATCGGATTTACTGAGCTCTTATTTATGCTGTTTTTCTACTTTTAGCTGGACAGGATTATGTGCTTCTCAACATTGAGGGACTTTCCGTATATTCGTTGACTGCGGCTTACATCTTATGCTGTTTGCAAAATTTTTTTCATCAGTCGTTGAATTTGGAGTGTAACAGGGCCTTGCTCAACTCATGACTCTATAATGTACAGCGGGCAATATACCACGTTAAGGTTTTTTGTGAAAGTCTCTAAATTTTTACATTGCAGGTGTATTAGTGCAATTATATATTTTTTGGCAGCTAGTTCCGGGCCGAAGAACACCATATGTTAAGTGTAGTGAGAAGATGCAGTTTTATTACAAAACTGCTGTTTCAGGTGACAGTATGCTTGGGTGAACTCTGCATTTATATCAGCATATTGACTCTTGGCTTTCCAAAAGGGTCAGAAATGGCTTTATAAATACTATAGCTATCTTTGGGGAAACAATCGTGAATAGTCAATCGGACTATTGGCTATTTTTCAGGCGCTCATGGTAACTTTTGCTTGTGTTCTTCACATTGTTTATGGGGCTGTTTTATTTCATCTTCTTCGTGACATATTTGGTAGTTAGTACTTCCTATGGACCTGTTACAAAACAGTAATTCTGACAAGTTATCCAATTATAAAGGCTTCATTTGTCTTTCTACTGTGTATTTTGACTTTGGGACTACAGTATACATGCACATATTTTTTGCTAAAGTTTCGGGACAAAGATTATTCAACATTGCGGGGCCAAGTGGCTCAAATATACAAAAAGTTGTGTTATGTGCGAGTGTGCCAGAGTGAAATTTTCGTACTCAAAGAACATAAAGGTGTAATGACTGTTTTTGCAAATTTAATTGGACAATAATGGCTATGTTAAAGTATGATTTTGTTGATACAACTATAACATATTCATCCAGACTATTGGATATCTGCTAATTATTTATCACAAAGGTCGTTTTTACAACTGTGGAGCCGTTTTTGCTTCATCATTTAAGATATATTCAGGTGCCATTTTCCATTGGGCCTGCAACATAGGCATTTTTTGGATATATATTTTTTTCAATGATAACATTCATTGGGTTTCTTTGCTTAATGATAATTTTCCACTTAAAGTAATACTTTGGATATTCACTTTGTCATATGTTGGGGATTTTCAGATGGATTATATTGGGAACCAATGTATTGCAATGTGTATTTAACAAATAATATTGTTAACAGCTCAAGATTGTTTAATTTGTACAATTTTGGAATCTGGTCTGGTGTGTATTGAGACTCACAAATGGATATCGCATTCTAGATTTTTGAACCTATACCAGGACTCTTTCTTATAGCATACAATTTCATTACAGTAACAGTTTTGACTTCTCATACTATGTACATTACATTAGACTGACTTTTATTTATGAGTTGGCTTTACCATCAGTGAGACATATAACAGGCTTCACTTAACTTTACTACCCCCTCTCCCCCTCTTCTTTTTTCTTTTTTTACCCTGCCTTTTGGTAGTATATAGCTAAACACAACAAGACCCTATTGTAATCCAGATAAATTGGGCTTTGCTTACAGACTCAACTGTAGTTTCTGTATACTATTTTATAATTATTTACCACCTATTTACACATGTTTATCAAGCCAAATTTTCCCTTCATATATTTTTCATAGGCCTATTGCTATTTGTCAATAGCAGTTGACATTCAATTGATACACAAGGACCATTGTTGTCCAGGATTTTGTATCTAGTCAGAAGTGGATCTGGAAGTGGCATGGTTCTCTTCACCTATTTGAAGGGTCTCAGTATATATTCAAATACTACAGTTAAGGCCAGATGACGAGGTTCATCTATGTGAACTTGAGTTTGGGTCTATCCAGGCACTGTGACACCAGGACTTCACATTGATCAAAACTTTTGTTTTGACAATTTGGTGATCGATCTAATACCTTGTTTGTTACAGTGGCCACTATTGCCCAGTTCTTAGGTTGAATTTGTTTGATTATCAGGACATGGTACTGCATTTACCTTTTTTTACATTTATTTCTTACAGCTCAAGTCTGTTTTTGGCTTGTATACATGTGTAATTAGTCTTTGGACTTTGGGTGATACCCTTCTTTTTTAAGAAATGTTAAGGTTTTACACCTTACATTGCTCTTTAGCCACAATTGAGCCTGTTCTCTCTCAAAATTTTTTTCTTAATTTTTTTATATCCTATCTTTTTTATATCTATTACCAATTTAATACAATGGATCTGAATAGGATCTTGGCCGGGCTTTCTTCTGATAAAGAAGATTTGGGTATTTTTGGGATAGGTGAAAGGTCTAAAGACAATAGTACAAATACTATTGAAAACCCACAAACCCATTGTGATGGGTTATTTCAACAACTGAACATGAAAATGCTAAGATCCAATGTATGGCACCTTAAATTATATAAAGCATATATGGCCGAAGGGATAACCCCCAGAGGGCTGAGAGTCAAAATTCAGCCATTAGTCACTGAATTGGATGAGCAACTAACCAGTGAATGGTCGACAATACAACAAAATTGTTATATGAAATTTGTGGAAACATTAGATACTGTGAGCAAATTATTGATAGGGAAATTACCAGTGTCAGTAAATTATGTGACGAAAGCAATCAGTACATGGATCAACCTTTTTACTCTACCCAATTGTCCAAACTCAGTTCAGATTTATTAACATTTGAACAACAGCTTAAGGATAGGAAACTCAAAATTTCAAAGGGATCAAACTGATTATGACAAAGGCCATCCTTTTCAACATACCAGACATGTCAGGTTTGAAGGAGGCTATAACAAAACCAATACCACCCCCAAATGCAAACGTCCCAAGTCCAGTCTTAGAAAATGGAATACATATATGGATTCATCTGGGGGAGATTCTTCTTCTGGTACAGATTTGGACACACAGCAGACCCCAGACTCTCCCATCCCCAAACATAACAACAGTACAGTCCCTTTAGGCCTTACAAGATGGGAGGCAGAAAACATCGGAAAAATAAAAAGCTTGGAGGGTTTAATGGAACTTTTGATGAACAAATAAACACTGGTCCTAGTACAAATGTATTAAACATTTCTGATGTAACATTATCTGACTCACAAACAACTTTGTTGAATAAAGGTCTTTCTTTTATACCATTTTTTTTTGTTCCAGAAGATACATTTGCACAAGATGTGATAGCATTTTGTAGATTGCTCAGTCTAAAATTGTATTTCCATGATAATATCTCTGATGGTTTAACTGTTGATACATTCAAATACCACAAATCTACCTTTGTCCCACCAATGCATCCATGTGTGAGTCTTTTTCAAAACAGTGTTCTCAAAGATTTACACTTTACATCTAGTATGACTCACCCCAGGTCTAATAAATCTCTCAAAGTCTGATATGTTAACTCTACAGGAACTGTCTAATAACAAGAATTTGGTAATCATTTCTGCGGACAAAGGTGGTGCTGTGGTTGTTATGAACTGGGCACAATATGATGCTGAGGCTGAGACAATTGGATGATGCCAGATACTACACTAAAATGCCTCTTGATCCATCACCTATGTTTAAACATCAACTTGAAGAATTTTTGGATCCAGCAGTAGAAAATGGCATCATCACACAAAATGCTAAAAATCATCGTACATTGTCAGATCTGAACAGTCAATATATTTATTTTCTGCCAAAGATTCATAAAGATCCTCAGAATCCCCCTGGTCGACCAGTTGTGGCAGGCTATGGTTCTTTAACTCAACATCTAAAACCATTATTGAGATGGGTAAGATCCAGAATTCAGGACACTACAGAATTCTTAGGGATTATAAATGAAATGCAAATTGAGGATCATTGGTTGCTATGCACATTAGATGTTTGTGCTTTATATACTAATATACCACATTGATGCCATTGAAAACTGGTTACAAAAATCTGAGTTATACAAACCCGGCTTTAACACTTTCCTCATTTGTTTGACTGAACACGTTCTCACCAAAAATGTTTTCTTCTAGGGTCAACAATGTTATCTCCAAATACGGGGCACTGCACTGGGTGCATCGTTTGCTCCCATATATGCAGATCTGTATATGGCCTACATAGAAGAACAAATTATGTATGATGTTACACACAGCATTTACTTGGGGGAAATTTATATATGATGTAGATATCTGGATGATTGCTGGATGGTGTGGAGGTCTGATGTTGAATACTTGATGGAATTTGTGGAGTATCTCAATGATAACAAGTGGGTTCTACAATTTACCATCAACTGTCATTCATGCAAAATCATATATTTGGATGTGTTGATCAGCAGGAATGATGACAACACTCTTTGTACTGAAGTATTCAGAAAGTACCCAGAATATAACACCCTACTCCATGCATCCAACTTTCATCCAGCCCATATTACCAAAAACATTCCCAAGTCTCAATTCACCAGGATGAGACGTATCTGTTCAGACGAACACACCTTTGAATTTTTTCGCAAAGATTTGGCTCATAGGTTTCAGGAAAGAGGTTACAGCATGGGTTATGTGCACATGGTAAGCAATTATGCTGCAAATCTGGATAGAGAGGACATTCCCAAATATAAACAAAAATCACAACACAATAATAACACCTTACGGTTTATCACCACATATGGTAGGAATGCCAACAGAGTCACTGATGCTATCAGACGACATTGGAACATTCTCTTAGCTGGCAATTTTTTGTCACAACATTTATCTGACACCTGCAAGTTCTCATTCAAAAAAGGGAAGAATCTTGGATCTTATTTCAACCATTACAAACATCAGCATGGTTTAATACATCATATGATCCAAACTTCCATTTCTGGAGACAAGTTAGTTGGCTGTATGCCATGTGGCCACTGCAGCCATTGCAAACATGTGTTGAAGACCAAACCCTTTTCTAGTAGCAACTGAGGGGCCATATTTGATATAAAGTTTTTTTGCAAATTGCAGTACAGATTGGATCATATATATGGCTTCCTGTAGCTGCCATGCATTTTACATAGGACAGACATCCAGACCCCTTAGATTACACATTTCTGAACACCTTAGTGATGTTAAAATGCAAAAGGTTGAGCAATACCTTTTATAAACACACTTTAAAACACACCACAGCAACATTTCATTTTACTATTATTGACAAAATAGTAGGTGACAGATCCAATAAATCTGGATGGCACAGTAAATTAAATGCAAAAGAGAAAAAATGGATTGTAAAGTTAGGTGGACTGTTCCAGCCTGGTCTTAATGAATATTTATGATTAGGAACATCCATGAATATTTATGAGCTCACCAATGAAATCTTATGATTAATTATTTGTAAATGTGTATAAGGACTTCAAGATGTTTTGGTAAACTAACACTGTTGAAGGCTAGGTTAATTCCATAGCCGAAACCAGTCTGTTATTTCTTGTTGTTTTTTTATTAAATTATTTACACAGCTCACAGTTGCTGGCTTTTGTTTTTGGTTTACTGTGTTGGATTGAGCCGTGCAATCACTTTCGTGCAGGGGAACCTTTTTTGCATATAAACAAGCAGGCCACAGCTGCAGTGAACTTTTCAGCCATCTGAAGGCATTACATGCATCTAATCTGGTAATATTTCAGTAAATGTTATACTGATTCCAGGGTCAGTACATATTAAAATGCATTTCATATTTGTAAAGTCCTAATGTTTTTCCCCCACTCAGAAGTGGTTAAACTGGAAAGATCTAGATCTGAAGAGTTGGTGCTTTCTGCACTTGATAATTGTATTTATACTATCTGTAGCATATAAGAATGAAGAAACCTGAAGCGGCATCACGGCTGAGGCCGTATAGAAGGACAACTGAAGCATAAAAGTGAAACGTACTTTATTTCGAAAAAAAAAAAAAAAAAAGCCCTGAGTACAGTGATAAGTGCTTTCAGCGAGACTTAGATATTCTACAAAGGTCCATATTGGTTAAAATAACAGTAAATAGCCAATCATGTTGGTTACAACTAACACACTTGCAAAAATTAACAAGTCAGAAATATCAAATGTAAAACCGGGAAGTGTGATGATACTATACACATCTAGCCAATCCTGAGCTAAGAAGAGGTTTTCATCTTGCTGAGCATGACCAATAGTAAAAAGAGTTAAAACATAGTTCATGGTTGAAAGCATCATAGCATAAAAGATGTATAAAATAATCAGCAAAACTCTGTAGTCATATTATATAAATGAGGTGATTCTTAATCATTCAAATCCTAATTAGGCCACAGCATGATTTGATAAAAATTCTAAAAGATTTTTATCTTAATTTATGAAATGTAATCAGCAAGTGTAAACATGAGGCACGTAAAGTATAAATTGCAGCTGTCCCGGCAGTGTATATGTATATTAAATCTGATTAATAAATTCATGACAGAGGGTGTCTCTTTTTATAGGTGCAATATATAAAGAACTATTTGAAATGAAGCCTCTGTATAGGATAAAAACAGAACAAAACATGAAGCCATGTATGAAATATAACAAACGGGTAAGCATGACATACTTGGAAACTAATCTTAAAAAAAGTAGTCTTCATAACAGTGATATTAGAGAGGATGTATAGTTGGTTTTGGTATTTTTTAATTCACATACAGATATGTAAATGTTTGAGTCTGCCTGCTTTCGCAGCTGCAGACAGAAGGGGAAAGGGGCCGTCGTCATTCATGGCTGTAGTGAATCAAAGTGAAGAAATTAATGTTATGACCAGCCCATCAAAAGTCATTTGGCTAATTATTAATCTCTAATGGACAATTCAATGAATCAGCCAAAAGAGAAATGAATGAAGAAAACCAATCATAATCTCAGGACAAAAAACATCCGCGTTTGTGGCTACGGTCAAACAGAATATTAATCAAGTTTGGTGTCCAGTCATTGGAATTTGTCTAGATTACAGTCAGCCAATCAATGGCTCGGTCAAAGATCATATTTAATCCTGTGTAAAACTAGAGACAAAGACCGTCCGCATTCACGACTACGGCCCATCAGGACAAATTAATGGATGTTATGACCAATCCATAAAGAGCCAATCGGATCTTTATTCGTCACTAGTGAATTAATAGATAGGTCAAAAGGAAACCAATCATGAATATCAGGACAAACCTTTCGCATTTGCGGCTAGGCCCAGTCAAAATAGCTAGTCAAAGTATCTTGGCCAATCCACAGAAAACCAATGGAATCTTAGCTAGATCTCCGTCAACCAATCATTAGCATGGCCAATGGGCAGAAAAAACAAGGAGAAAGAGACAATCACCTGGATTGTATAAATAATAAATGAGGGAACATATTCAACTACATTTGGGTACATAGCAATATTACGTCCATGTGCATACAAAAATTTGTCCAAATTCTTAGGAGGAAAATAATGAAAAAAGAATCCTAACTAAAATTACGCTTGGCACATTGGAATTATTCATACGAGGTTCTAATGTTACCTGGCTGTTAAAAAAGTTAGCTTGTAAATGTGGACAGATGTAAACTAATTTTAGAATAAAAACATATGTATGTAAGGTGTTACAAACTAATGTATTGGCGTGGAATCTATGTGTGTCACTGAATAAATATCGGCTATTGTCATACATAAGAATCAATGACCTATCTGTTGGACAGTTTAAATGGAAAAAGGGGCCAATTTCAAGAGTGAATTTACATCAACTACACTGTGAAATAATCAGAAACGTAATTTTAAGGCATGGGGTATATAAAATGATAAATCATTTGTTATGCAACCTAGTATGACAGGAGATAAATGTATAAATTGCGATCTTTAAGAAATCACAATTAAGGTCAATAAACTATGAGGAAAAAAAAGAGGCCAACATGCCTATGAATAATTCAAGGTTTTCTGAATAAACATATGCACAGTGTAGCCAGTAAGCATTGCGGAATGGTAAAAATCAGCCAATCACACAGATTACGTAGAAACAGATTGATACATGCTGCTCTCGTTATGTTCGTAAGGAAAAAAACATATGTAGCATCATATGGGCATAGTCAAGGTTACATTTAGGGGAAGAAGCTAAAATAAAAGCTAAATAAAATTAAGAACATTCCACTTCATATAAGAATATATTTCAACTAAGTCATTAAACCACTATGTCAAACTATAATCTAATTTATTAAAAAATGAGTGTGTGTATTGCAATCCAAGTAAATAAATTACAAAAAGGGAAGGACAGTGTGCCTATTGATGGTTCCAGTTG
Organism: Protopterus annectens; assembly: GCF_019279795.1. Taxonomy (NCBI): domain Eukaryota; kingdom Metazoa; phylum Chordata; order Ceratodontiformes; family Protopteridae; genus Protopterus; species Protopterus annectens. The sequence continues at coordinate 938,198,887 of NC_056744.1, read as the reverse complement.
ACTGTATAACCAATAAGCATTGCGAAATAGCAAAAATAGCCTGTCACACTGGTTATGTTAAAACAGTTTGATAAATATTGCTTACAGCATATTCAAAGGAAAAAAAAAAACATATCTGGCAACACATATGCATAGTCAATATCATGTTCTTTAAGGGGACAAAATCTAAAATGAAATCATAAACAAGCCACCTCATACGGAAATACTTTTCAGCTAAGATTAATTATTGGGCCATTGTATCAATCTAACCAAGCCTAAACATTAAGCCCTATATGTGTGTATTCAAAAATCTGAATAGGATGTATCAGTTTAATATAAAATCCTAATGAAAAATAATTGATCAAAATAACATCATTCTTAAAATATAAAATCAAAAAGGCCTCCACAAACTAATCAAAACATAAAAAACTTAAAAGAAGAGAAATACTCATAAAGCTAGAACATAGAATGAAATATCACTTAGCTACTGTAAGACGTCTATTTTTGAGAGCTGGTATAAGAGAGGTATGGAGTTATTGAGGCCTGGAAAGCGGGTACTCCTCAGATTCGTGATGCATTTCATTTCACAAAGTTCAGTATAATGAGAGTGGTCTCCTCCCCTAGGTGTTGGTTGGATGACTTCAATTACTCTGAAAAAAAACTTGTGTTGGATAAACTGCAATATGTCCCGCAAGACTGTTATGTGGGTCACGTTTTGAGATATCTCTAATATGTCGCAGGATTCTGTCCTGAAATTGTTGCTCAGTCTTTCCAATGTAGAAGGAGGAGCAATCACAGCATGTTGCTAAATAGACTAAATGCTGTTATAGTACAAGTAGCTGCTGCTTTAAAATAGGTTTTATTGGTATTAGGATGCACAAAAGAATTAATGTGAAGTTGTTCTGTCTTGCCATTCATTCTTACTGATGGGTTCGGAGATCATCCCTCAGCTCCGAGTCTGCTTACTACAAAGCTCGAGGTCAAGTCCCTATCCCATGATGCACTTAGTTACCTCAGATCTAGTTTGCCACTGCAACAGATCGGAGGTTCTCACTAGCTCGGGCCAGTAAAACCTTTATATTACAAATATTTTACAATATTTCTATTAATATTCTTAGAATTTTAATAGTAGTTTTAGGTACTTTTATGAGCTCTTTTAGCTTAATAGTATAGTTCCCTTATCCTAGTGAGTTTTCTAATATCTTGTTGGCCTTTTTTTCTAGGCCTAGTTAAAGTGTGTTATATTATACTTATTGTGTGCTTTCTTAGTGACCTTTCGTCACAATGTATAGACAATTTAGATAAGGTTTATTTAGAGTGTGCTTAGTTTAGAATTTAGATAAGGTTAGTGTGTGTCAAATTGCAGCTATCTTTTTTAGTATAGTCTGCTTAGCATTGATATTGTGTGCCTTTAGACAGAGTTTTTTCTGTCACAGTTAATATTTATCTGTCTAGATAATTACTTTTTTTTACTGTTTGTTGGTTACTGTTCAGTTTTTTCTTAGTCTTTGTTTGACAGTAATCTGTTTAATTATGTGATTGATGCAGTACGGCTGACCAAGATAAGCATCCCAAGTCGGGCTTTAAAAAGTCCCCCAAATGTAGCCAGAAAATGTGTGTAACTGTCAATTGTGTGTATTGTTTAGGAGCTTTGCATTTACAGGATAGCTGCTCCATATGCCATTCTTTCTCCTCCAGAGTCCTACAGATGAGAAAGAGGAAGTTGATAGACAGAGGCTTGTTGAAACAACTCCAAAAAATGTAAAATACTGATAAACAGGCACTAAGGTAACATAACAGGTAAAATCACAGACTCTTTATTGTCCAGATACAACTTATAAAAATATAAGTGAAAAAACTGTAGAAAATTGTGGAAAAAACTTAACTGACTAAGCGCTTTCACCCTCCCGGGCATCTTCAGAGTCAGTTAACTTCATTGAGAACAAACTTTAAATACACATATCAATTAGTACATGATTAGACAGAACTAATAAAACAGGCAAATAGTTAATTTGTTAACCCCTTAAGTGCTTGTTGACCAAGGCCTTAGACTTCTGAAAAAACAGTGTTTCTTGTGTGTTAAAATCACTGTGTGATTAAACTAAAAAAATAAAATAAAATGAAATCAAAAACGTATTATTAAAAAAACTAATTAAAACAAAGACTCATATCTGTTACAATGTATATATACACCATTGTTGTGTGTCAAATACAGGCTGCCTTGTGTCTTAAAATGCATGCTAGCGACAAAGTATCGTTGATACTGGAGCATTACTAGCGTCCAGTCTCAGCTGCCAAAGGCATTCCCTTACCTCCAAAATAGTTTTGTAGTCTCCCCCAAACTCCTTTGTGTAAAGCCCATCAATGACAAAGAATATAAACTTTGTAAAATTTGGACAGTGATTCGTATGAGTGTATAATGAGTTAGTGGTTTTCTTATTTTTTATATCTCTATAATGTTCTAATATTCTTTGTCTTAACTTCCTAGTAGTCATGCCTATATAGAAGGCTGGGCAGGATAAACAGGTGGCAGCGTAAATGACCATACTTGTGTTGCAATTACAGTGGCCAGGACACTTCAAAGTTCTCTTAAAGTTGCCTAGACAAACGTAAGGCCCGTCGTTAATAAATTTACAAGCCTTACAGTTGCCACATTTAGCCATTTTGGCAGGTCTTTGTCCAAAGGATCTAGGTGTCTTCTCTAACAAATCCTTCAAGTTTAAACCTCTGCTGTTTATAAAGGTTGGGGTTCTACCTAATATGTCATGTAAATCTGCAGGGATAATGTTTTCCCAAGCACTATGAATAGCACCCTTAACTTAAAGTGCTATAAAATTATGTTGTAATACCATTCCTATTGGCACATTGTTTCTGTCAAGTTCTTTTTTTATGTCACACAACCTGTGTGTGTCATGTAAAATAGGAACAAAATCAGTGGACCTTCTTCTAAAAACTTCGTGTTGAAGCATCAAAAGCATATCAAGCAGGTAACTTCTTTAGACAAATAAATCTCTCAATATACCTAGTTCAACTGTAAAAATGTCATCCTCACTAATGACACGAGACAACCTGATCATCTGGCCCTTGACGACATTCCTCTTAACATAGGCAGGGTGACAACTCTTGTCGTGTAAAAATGAATTGCTGTAGGTTTTCTTTCTGTACAAACTGGATTCTATTTTGCCGTTTTTAATATATAATTGTAAATCCAAATAATCAATACTCTTCTTGTCAACCTTGTGTGTAAATTTTAAAAATGTATGGTGGTGTTCAAGTGTGATATAAATTATTCCAGTTCGTCAAGTGTACCCTTCCAAAAAAACAAAATGTCATCCAAGAATCTTAAATAAATAGGCATCTTTGCCTTAAATTCAGATGTCAACACAAACTGGTCTTCCCATTCTGCTAGAACAAGGTTAGCATATATGGGCACACATTTAGCGCCCATAGCAACCCCAGTGGACTGTCTATAGTGTTCATCCTCAAAACCAACATAGTTGTTCTCCAATACCATCTGCATCAGGTCCACCAATAAACCCTTTTTATCCTGATGCAAGTCGGTATTTTTGTCCAAACTCTTACCAAACCAGTCTAGACCAAGGTCATGGGGAATTACTGAAAATAAATTGATAACATCAACAGTTACCAACAAAAATTCCCCTAAATGTTCATCAGCCAAAGTTCTAAGGCAGTCCAAGCAGTGCCAAGAATCTTTTAATATATAAGGCAACCTGTCCAAAATCTCCTTGGTCACAATGTCTATATATGAAGCTAGTGGTTCAGTTTTAGATCGTCTTGCTGCAACTATTGGTCTAAAAGGTGGATTGACCATGTTTTTGTGGATTTTGGGTATACCAAAAAGGGTAGGCATGACCGGATGTTCCACCAGTAAATATTTATGCTCCTCTGCATCTATGATTCCTTCACATAGCAACTCATAAAGCTGCCAGTCTATTTTGGTGTATGCCTTCTGGACATCAAATTTTGAAACTAACTCATATGTGTTGGAATCACATATAATATTCTTCATCTGCATTGAGTAGTCAATGTTGGTCATAATAACTACTCCTCCCCCTTTGTCCAGTTTCATCACCCTATATTCGTTGTTACCAGAAAGCTCCTTTAAGCAAAATACTTCTGCGGATGTTAGGTTGTTGTCTAACACTACCTGTCTATTATCAATGAGACGCCTAATTTGCGTTGTACATAACCGTTCGAAAGCCAAAACCGCAGGATGGTATGGGGGTATAAAAGTACTGTTTCTTTTAATTGTAAACATTTGTAACTCTCAATCAATCCTTTGTTTGGTACTGAAAAATATTTTTAGATTCAATTTTCTTGTATATAACTTTAGATTAATAAGTACTTTACTAATATCATATTTGAAGTCAGGGACAAAATATAAACCTTTTTTCAATAAACTAAGATGACTGTCCGTGATCTTCAAACTAGAAAAATGATAGACATGAAAGGAGTCATCCCCTAAAATGGTAGGACCCTCCTTGGTAGTGTTCACCGAGGATGGGGTTCAGTATAATTTCAGGAGGGTGTTGGGGTAAAACAACCAATGACTCAAAACAAAAAGCTGGAATATCTGTAAGTAAAAAATTAGATGGAATGTTATTGTAATAGTCATTCATCTGTGGTGCCAGTTTTTGTTGTTGTTGGAGTATTGTTCCTCCTCTGTCCCCCACCCCTCCAGTTGTTCCCTGTGTACTGCCCTAATTCCTGGGGTGGTCTCTGATCCATCTGGTCTTGTGAGTTGCCTCGATTCCTCCGCCTGTCTGAGAGTCTTAGTTGAGGTTGATTTTCTAAAAAAACGTCTTCATCCTCCTCTACTACAAAGTGCGTCTCTTCAATTACCCCCTCCTCAGTTAAAATTGTGTTTCTCCTTATGTCCCCTTCGTGATGAACATCCCCACTAGTATTAGGTAAGGGATAAGCTCTTTTTTTTTTGTATTCAGCAGTGTCCCTTAAAATCTTTTTCTGTTTTCTTTACATACTTGTTTTAACAAATCTTTCAAGTTCAGTTGTGATTCTGTCCAGTCTACTTTTGTTGCTTTCAAAAAGTAAATCATTGGTAATGCGCTGCTTTGAGGGTAAGTAGTTCATTTTTTAAAACACTAAGCCTGTTGTTGTTGTCTCTAATAATGATTCTCATTAAGTCCATCCCAGTTCTGTCAAAAAGTTCCAACATGTTTTTGTATGCCTCAGTGTTTGCCTCAATCCCCATGGGTATTGTATACACTCTCAAACCTTTAGGCACTTGGTTAAGTTCTAATGAACATTCTAAAAAAACATTGTCCATCTGAAGTGATTTATATTTCCTAACTAACTTCTCGAATCTGAATACCTGAGTGTTGAATGTCCCAGGGTTTTCTGGTCTAAAAGTGTCACCTAAAACTGGCGGGACCAAAAAACTTTCCATGTCAATCATCGATCCTGCTTGAACACTGTTAATACCCACCCCTCCTCTGCTGTTGTTGTTATCCAACCTGGGGTTATTATTCCTTTCCACTCTTGGTATGTCCGTATTCACTTGCCTTTCCCCAGAAGTCCCTGGTGGTGTATGCATAGTAAAAAGCTCCACTTGTGTGTCTGTTAAACTCACATCTTTAGCATTATTTTCAATAGTCTTGTTAGCCTGCAACAATGTAATAATTTGTCTAGAAATTTCCAAATTTTGAACCATCAGTTGTTCCATTATGTATAGAAAATGTATGCCTAATTAAAGCAAAATAGAAAAAAATGTAAAGGTAATGTAGATATGTAACCTTTAAGTGCAACCAAAATGCTTAAATTGTCTGTTGATAATGTTTAAAACTAAAGAACATTCATAATGTAGTTTGCAAATGAGTGAAGCTGGCTTTAAACCCTCAGAATAATGTGTATATGAACATCAATTTTCCATCAACTCCATTCCAACATTTGTAAAATAAAACAATTGTGAAATAAACCAGCTCACAAAATTGCACTTACAATAAACCAATATTCAAAAACAAGTAGGTTGCTTGATAATTGTGATAGCAGCCTAAAATACAACTCCTAATCTTGAAAGCTACGTTGCTTCCAAGTTAAAACTACTGAAACATCAAAGCACAAAATCAGTCCAATGAAAAAGTCCTCTTTAAACAGCAAATGTAAAACAAAAAATAGTTCTTCAACCTTGTTTTAAATGAAGGTTATTGTTTGAAACAGTACCTTACTGTGTTGCTAAACACATCGCTTCAAAGGAACCTCTGGTTACTTCCTTGTTGTGCAAAATAGGAGCCTGTGTTATGAATTGAGCCGCGGAGCACGCCACAAGATAATCCAAAAAAAGAAAAGTTTTACTAATGTCACGTAACCACCACAGAAACAATGAATTTAGAGCCAAATGTTCCTGATATAAAACCGTCGCTTCCTTTACGTTGAGGAAAAAAATGAATGGAAGTGAAATTAACAGCACGTACCTGAAGCAACAACACATTCCAAACCGACAGCACGTTCTCAATGTAAGTGACCCAAACAGGAAGAGCAACAGTTTAAAGTAGAATTGCGTGCTCAAAATGAAAGCAGTACGCCACAAAATAAAATACTAATAAAATATTTTAGGCTCCTCCAAAAAAGCCAATCTAAGGCAAAAAAGTCAAAAGCTGACAAGAGAGGCTGGTCTTTTAAAGAAACAGTACTAGAAACTGTTAAGCCTGTCTAATTCTGATATAAGAAATACTGAATACTCAATGATCCAATGAGACCGTTGGTTAACCTTGGTAGCTGTTCAGCTCAAACCAAGGACTAAAAAGATCTGGTCAAACTGGTGGTGTATCCAATAGGTCGCCAAACTCAATGGCCAGGTAAAGAAATCATTGGTTAACCTTGGTAGCTGTTCAGCTCACACCAAGGACAGGACCAAATGCAGCACAAAGCACTGATTATAGCACCAAATAATAATTGTCACAACCACGAAAAAGTGAATCTCATAGCGAAAATCGTTCACTGTAAATTACCAAGCCTGCCAGGATCAACGCAATAAAAGGTTTCAAGTGATAACCCTTGTATTGTTACCAAGTGCCAACCAATGACCAAACCACTTCAAAAAAATGTAAAATACTGATAAACAGATACTGTACTTACATTTCTTTTTGTATACTATGTTAAACTGAAGATGAATTACTCTATATTAATGCCATCTCCTAATCGTTAGCATCAGATGTTTATATATTTTTAAGTATATTTTTGTTTTTAGCATGTATTTTGTGCGTTATTTTTAGTATGTTTTTTTAGTATTTTTTTTTTGGAGCTTTTCAGCCTGGGCCTCCACTGAAAATGGACACGTATCCAGTTGGACTAGCCCGGTCAACAAATGTAAAATAAATAAATAAATAAAATAATAAAGCGCTTAGTCAGTAAAGTTTTTTCCACAGTTTTCTACAGTTTTCCACTTACATTTTTATATTTTGTATCTGGACAATAAAGGGTCTGTGATTTTACCTGTTATGTTACCTTAGTGCCTTTCTGTTTATCAGAGGCTTGTTGAAACCCTCTTTCCAAGAAACTTTGAGCTACCAAGATGGATCCAGTAAGTCCTCAAAGTCTTCTGAGATGAAAAAATCAAAGAAATCTTCAACTTCGGCTTCATAGTCATCGGAGCCGACACGCTTATCTTTTCAGAGCCGGTCTCCAGTCCTGGAACTGGTACCCAAAATTCCTAAGTCTCCCTTATTTAAATCAGTACCACCTTCGGCCATTCATCTCAGTCCTCTATTAGCCTTTCTGATCTGGATGTGGATCATGTGGTGCAGAAGCTGTTACAGGCACCGGCCTTTGCAAAAATTTTATCGGCTCAGACCCAACTGGCTTTGGAGCCAAAGACCCTTATACCAGCTACAACTTTTCCTCCTCCGAGCCGTACTGGTCCTTCGGAGCTGGAGGAGTCAGACTTGTTGATTGTGGAGCCTTCAGAGACGACGCTTGCTCCAGTATCTTTGGCTCTGTTCACTCTGACGTCCTCAGTGCTGATCGAGGACTCTAGGAGCCGACGCTCTCTGGTCGGGTCCAGGGAGGATAGTCGGACCGATGTCTTTTCTTACTCTGCCTCTCGGGGCTTCGGCTTGGATGAGCTGTGCTCCTACCTGTGGCTTGGAGCTGACTGTCCTAGTGCCAGGGGTATCGACAGTTTCCTCGGATCCGTCAGTTCCCTTGCATCAGAGCAGGGTTGCCTTCGATGCCATGAGAGAGTTATGTCTCCTAAGACATCCTCGACCTGAGGTCTGGCTTCTTCTTCCCCTAAAGCACCTGTGTCTGCTTCTGCTTCACAGATCCTGGCCAAGCGTAGAGACCCAGATCCTCAGGAAGCCCCATTTGGTGGCCCTTGCTCTTCCGAGACCTCACCAGAAGCTCCCACTGACGAGGTTCCCAGGAAGAGAGTTTGTAAGAGGAAACATGTAGACTCCCCTCAGGAGTCCCTAACATCTGATACTGACTTGGATGAATCAGAAGGGTCCCCATGGTTCCCCTCTGAGGATATCTCATTTGCAGAGATACTTGAAATCCTTAGGCAGAGGGGTGACTGGCAGTCCACAAACTCTACAGAAGATGAGTCGGTTCTCCTGAAGGCTTTCGGTCTCGGCCCTCCACCCCTTGGGTATCTCTGCCCTTCGATGAGCTTATGCAGCTGGTCTCATGAAGGGCATGGGAGTCTCTGGACACTATGGAGCCTGTCCCTAGTAGGCCTAATAAGTTCATATCTGTCCCCCAGGATAAATTCTTGACCAAAGGTGTGCCAGTTGATGCCATGGTGGTGGCAGCAGCCACCAAAAAGGAAATGTCAGAAACTTCCTCTTTTATCTATCTTCCCAACAGAAACTTCAGGATCATGGATAGATATAGGAAGCACATGTTTAGTTCAGCGACTTTTGCACTCCATTCATTAAACTACTTAACCCATTTCACAAGACTACAAACAGATCTCCTTAAAGAGCTGGGAGATGCTCTTCAGGGTACAGGAGCTACAGACAAAGTTGCCTCCCAGCTTGCAAAACCTCAATTCCATTAACTCGCCCATGCGCCTCATTTCTTATGCAACTGATGGAACGAGCAGGGCAGCGGGTACAGGAGTTGCTCTTAGGAGGCACTCCTGGATGCGCTTGTGTTCCTTCACGGAGCCCTTCAAGTCATCCTTTGTGAATACCCCTTTTGATGGCTTGTCTGTTTTTGGGCCCAGAGTTAAGGAAACTTTGACCAGGTGTGAGCAGGAAGGAAAGACTGCCATCGGAGTCTGTTTTTCCACCCCTACCAGACCTTATCCCAAGGGTCGAAGGGGAGGGAAAATATGGTTCTGAAAAGACCAAGGAGCCTTTTAGGACACACGTGGTGAACCCCCCTCCAGGGGCAGAGGAGGGGGTAATAATGGAAGACGCCGCCCTAGTGGCAGAGGGGGTCCACAAAACCAGGGCAACAGTGATCACTTATTTGGGAAGCCCTACCAGCGCTCCTGAAAGGAGGCCCAACTGTCCTGCTCTGGAGGCAGTCAGGGGTTGCTTATCTTTGTATCCAGACACCTGGCTCAAAATAAACAACAACTGGGTACAAAGTATCATTTCCAGAGGATACTTCATTCCATTCACCACACCCCCTCCACTGACAAGAAAAATCCCAGACGTTCCACCCAGTTACAGGGAACAAGCAACAGTAGAGGTCCAAACGTTGCTAAGAAAGAGTCACCCAACCAGTCCCAGCAGACCAGACAGGATCCGGAACTTACTCAAGAATATTTTTAGTTCCAAAAAAGATAGGGGACTGGAGATCTATATTTGACCTCAGCAGGCTAAACAAATCTGTAAAGAAAGAGAAATTTCAGATGGTCATGCTTCAGTCGATACTTCCCTTCTTATGGAAAGACAATTAGATGTGCTTGATAGATCTCCAGGATGCGTACAACCACATAAAATGGCCAGGCCTTCCAGGGATCATCTGCACTTCGGGCTGGGAGCCAATCATTACCAGTTTCGAGCCCTGCCCTGTAGTCTCACTACAGCCCTCAGAGCGTTCACGGCTCACCTGAGATGTTTAGGATTCCAGGTGTTTCCCTACCTAGACGATTGGCTCCTCACCACCACCACCAGACATCAACTCATTCAAGCCAGAGAATCCACTCTGTCACTCTGCAGCGAGCTGGGCATTAAAATAAACTCAGAAAAATCTGCCTTGTCGTCATCACAGCATATCATCTTTATCGGAGCAGAACTGGACACCACCACCACCACCACCACCACCACCACCACGCTAAGACTTCCAGTAGAGAGAGTCTTACTACTCCGTCAGCAGGTCCACATTCTGATATCCAAAAACAAGGCTCCAGCATCAGAAGTTCTAAAATTGTTAGGTATGATGGCAGCAGCAATTCTGGCCATACCTCTGGGTCGTACGCACATGCGGATACTGCAATGGCTGTTGTTCACTCAGTGGTCTTACCAAGAGCTCCCCATGTCTCACCTGATAATGATCACAAACTCCTGCAGAAAGGATTTTCAGTGGTGGTTGACCTCACTTCATGCCACGACAGGATGTCCATTTGTTTTACCCCCACCAGCAGCCACAGTGACCACAGACGCTTCCCTGATAGGGGGGGGCATTTTCAGGGAAGAACAGCCCAAGGCACATGGACCCATCAAGACACACACCTGCATATCAATGTCTTGGAGATGAGAGCAGTACTTTTGGCATTGCAGTACTTCCAGGACCCTCTTCCTCTGGGTACGATTGCGATCCAGACAACATGTCTGGTACTTGAACAAACAAGGAGGAGCCAGGTCACACCCCCTTTGTCGCAAGGCCCTAAAAGTATGGCAGTGGGCGATATCCACCCATTGCTTTTTGTTAGCAATGTACATCCCGGGGAAATCCAACATGATGATAGACAAGCTGAGCAGAGCAATTTTGTTGCCTCATGAGTGGTCCCTCAAGAAAGAAATAGCAGATGGGATATTCTGCAGGTGGGGCCAGCCTTGCTGCGACCCTTTTGCCAGTCACATGAACACAAAATGCAGAAGCTACTTTGCCCTGATTCCCCCTCCGGGAGAAGCCCCAAGGGACGCACTTGTTCATGATTGGCCTCTATGCTTTTCCACCAATCCCGTTGATACCAAAGGTTCTACAGAAAGCAAAATCTCTGGGAAGGACTATCATTCTTATAGCCCCTCAGTGGCCTCATCAGGTTCCCCTTCCTTCGACTTCATTGTTTGGAGGACCCTTGGATTCTGAACCCAGTTCCGAACCTTCTGACGCACTCGGGTGAACAATTCCCATTATAGCCAGGTTCCATAACCTTTCCAATGAGACCAAACAAATTCTCTTATCCTCTTATAAATCCTCTACGAGGAAGCTATAACGTAGCAAATCGAAAAAAAATTCTTTATGGGCCTCTAAAAACAATATTGATCGTTAACGAGCCCTTATGGCCTCTATACTAGAGTTCTTGACCATGATCTTCAGTAAAGGAGCTGCAGCAGCCACAGTCCGTGTTCAACTTGCTGTCATTTCTAACTTTCATCTTGGATTCGAAGGTTTGAATATTATGTCAAACAAATTATCCAAAGCTTTTCTCAAAGGGACTTTTCATCTCAGACCACCTGTAAAATCTCCCTTTTCACTACGGAATCTAAATGTTATGCTTTCCCGGATCATTCTTCCTCCATTTGAACCAGCTTCCTCATGTGATCTCAAAATTTTGTCATGGAAGACTATCTTTTTAGTGGCTATTACTTCTGCCCGCAGAGTGTCAGAGCTTCAGGCTTTATCCATTAAACCTCCTTACTTGATTTTCCATGCTGACAGAGTCTCACTTAGAATAAATCCCTCCTTTTTGTCTAAAGTTTGCACTGAAACTAATCTTAACCAAGTTACTGATTTGCCAGTTTTCTTCCCCAACAATCTGGAATACATGCTGCATAAACTTTGTTCACAGCTCAGATTTTATTTGGCTAGAACAAAAGATTTCAGGAAATCGGATCAGCTTTTTGTTTCCTTTTCAGACTCCAGGAAAGGTATGCAGGGCTAAAACAACTCTGTTTAAATGGTTATCTGATTGTATCACTTTTATTTATTCAGCTGCCAATATGCCCTTACAGCATAAAATTAAAGCTCACTCAACCAGAGCAGTTTCTACATCATCTGCTTTTTCTGCCAGACTTCCTATTGGTAACATTTGTGCAGCAGTCACTTGGTCAAAACCTCATACCTTTATCAGACATTACAAAGTTGACAGGGCCTCCAGGGATAGGGTCTCCTTTGGTTCCACTGTCCTGAAGTATATACTCCCATGAGCCACCCGAGATAGATGGTGCTTGGGACGCTACCCATCAGTAAGAATGAACAGTGAGATAGAACAACTTCACATAAAGAAGTTATGTACTTACCATAACGTTCCATGTGACTTGTTCATCTCTCCTTCATTCTTGCTTCCCTCTCTCCTACCCCCTCCTGGGCTTTGAGAAGACTGAGATGCTGGATCCATCCTGGTTGCTCAACCCTTCTATACCTTCTCTTGGGAGTGATAGAAATACACATGGTATTGTTATACGCAGCAAACAAGATTTGAGGTAACTAAGTGCATCATGGGATAAGGACTTGGCCTCAAGCTATTTGAAGACCTCGAGCTTTGTAGTAGGCCAGCTCGGAGCCAAGGGATCGGCTCCAAACCCATCGATAAGAATGAAGGCGAGATGAACAGCTCACATGGAACGTTATGGTAAGTACATAACTTCTTTTTTTTTTGTCAATATATTGGCAAGCTTTACATCTTCCACACTTGTGTGTGCCTTCACTGATGGCCAATGCTCTTCGTTGAATGCCATCCTTGTTGCACAACACCTGTTTAAGATTATTCTTATTTTTGAATACAAATCTAGGGGAGTCTCCAACTATATCTTTAATTATATCATTTTCAAGTAGGATTGGCCAGGATTGCTTGATAATTTGACATATTTGCTTATTGTCTGAACTATAGGTAAGAATGCAATTAACTTTGTTATAGATTGTGTAGATCCATTTACTATCAAATTAGTGGTATTTGTAACATTGTAAGCATGTAAAAAATGGGGGTGTACTCTGTTACGTACTTCAATGGAGAAGTTGAAGTTTCTCTTTAGGTCTTTATTTTTATATCCTCTTGTCTTAAGGTTTGACCGAAGTGAGAGATATTACCTCTTCAGTACATAGCCTGGAGGCTCTTGACATCTGATTTTCATAAATGTTTTTGAAAATGTGAGCCGGTTACATGCTATATCTCTGTGAAGGTAGTGGTTGCACCAGGTGGACTTGCGGTGGATCTTAGTATGCAAACCGGTAACATTGTCCAGGGTCAGGGTTATATCCAAGTAATTTATCTCAGATCTGGAGAAATTGAAGGTGAATCTCAGGAAAGTGGTGGAAGAATTCAAATAATTACTAAAGTCATTTAAGTCCTGTTCATTCCCATCCCATAAGAGGAAGACATCATCAACAAAATGGCCGTAAGAGAGTATATGTTGCATCCATGAATTGTTGTCACTTAGAACATGAGCCATTTCCCAGTGGGTTAGGACCAAGTTCGAATAACTATTGGCACATGGGGTGTCCATTGCTACCCCCCATGTTTGCTAAAAGCATGTATTCCCATGCATAAAGAAATTATTCTCTAGGATTAGTTCAAGGAGGGAGCAAACAACTTCTTTGTCCTGTCCTTTGGAGAGGGCTAAATCCCTGATTGCCTCTATCCCATAATCGTGGGGGATAACAGTAAAAAGATTTATGACATCCGTAGTGACCAACATCAAATCAAATGGAGTGGTTAAATTGTGAAACCTGCTGTAGAGAGAAGTTAAAAAAATTTCTAGAATCTTTCAGAACCATGGGGGGTCAAGTTTATTAGACTTCTCAGCTCATTTTCTACATAGATGGACAAGGGTTCTGTTATCCAACCTCTCCCAGGTAATATCGATCTCAATGGTGGATTAAACAGGGTCCTTGTGAATTTTCGGGAGGGCACTTACTTTGGGAATGGTTGGATTGGAGACCTCAAAAAAATCTGGGCAGGTCATTAATGCGTCTCTCCATAAGGAGGTCATATAGAGTATCATGTACTTGTTTCATTTTATTTATAAGAAACAATCTGTCAATAACCTTATACATTCGACGGTCCTGTAACATTTCCTCCATATGGTTTCTATACCACTGGGCATCCATGACAACAATGGCTCCTCCTTTGTCAGCCGGTTTTATGACGATGTTTTCTCTACTTCTGAGATCCATTAAGGCATAATATTCTTTGGTGGTTAAATTATGAAAAAAAGGTTGATGCTTATTATTAGCTTCTCTCAGTTTATTCACTTCATTCTCACAAAGACATATAAATATGTCTACCGATGGGTGGTTAACTGGTACGAATGTGCTGGGTTGTTTATACTTTGTATGGGACCAGATGGATTGGTTCCAAAAATATTCCTGAGGCTCACATTTCTACCAAATAGTTTGATATCTGTAACAAACTCATTGAGGCCTGAATGCAAAGAAAGAATAAAAGTAAGGCCTTTTTCCAAAACTTGCAAATGCTCATTATTAAGGTCTAGTTGGGATAAATTAACAACCAGTGAGCTGTCGGCCCTATTTAGCGGTTCGTTTTCTTCTGCTTTTTCTCTTGACTCCGTGTTCTGTTGTATCTGTGGTTGTTCCCTTTCACCGTAATTGGAAAGGGATGAAAAAAGGGGTATGAACTGAGCCTACTTTTGGTCTAGTTCCCGTGTTGTTACGGAGATGTATTTCAGAGTTAAGGTTGAGTAGATTAGAGGAAGTTGCATAATCAGCAGAAGATGTAGTATCAAATAATATAGGTGTATTTGTATCACTGTGATGACCGTTAGCTTTTTCAGGGACTATTTGCTGTGGTGTTTCTTTAATAAGGGGTTCTCATAGACTCACTCTCCATCTATTAGAGTTCCTATAGGGCTCTGAAGTTTGATAGCTGTCCTATGGCCATTCAAAAACGTTTCCGTTTTTAAAGTCTTGGAAGTCTCTCTGGAGTTTTTGTTTTTTGTGTTCTGAATTTGTTTTCATACATGGACATGTTACACTGTAAAGTTTCTAGTTTATGTATACAGGTATCAAGTTTTTTTTTTTTTTTTTTTAAGATTAGTTTCCAAGTATGTCATGCTTGCCTGTTTGTTATATTTCATACATGGTTTCATGTTTTTTTTGTTCTGTTTTTACCCTATATAGAAACTTTATTTCAAATAGTTCTTTATATATTGTACCTATAAAGAGAGACACCCTCTGTCATGAGTTTTTTAATCAGATTTTATGTA
Source organism: Protopterus annectens (assembly GCF_019279795.1). NCBI lineage: Eukaryota > Metazoa > Chordata > Ceratodontiformes > Protopteridae > Protopterus > Protopterus annectens. The sequence continues at coordinate 938,183,588 of NC_056744.1, read as the reverse complement.
TGTATACACTGCCGAGACAGCTGCAGTTTATACTTTACATGCCTCACACTTGCCGATTACATTTCATAAATTAAGATAAAAATCTTTTAGAGTTTTTATTGTTTATCAAATCATGCTCTGGCCTAATCAGGATTTGAATGATTAAGAATCAACTCATTTATATAATACTACCACAGATTTTTGCTGATTATTTTATACATCTTTTATGTTATGCTGTTTTCAACCAGGAACTATGCTTTGTTTAACTCTTTTACTATTGGTCATGCTCAGCAGGTAGAAAACCTCTTCTTAACTCAGGATTGGCTAGATGTGTATAGTGTCATCACACTTCGTGGTTTTACATCTGATATTTCTGATTTGTTAATTTTTGTAGGTGTGTTAGTTGTAACCAACATGATTGGCTGTTTACTGTTATTTTAACCAATATGGACCTTTATACAATATGATCTGATGAAGGCGAAGTCTTGCCGAAAGCACTTATCACTGTACTCAAGCCTTTTTGTTTGTTTTTTGAAATAAAGTACATTTCACTTTTATGCTTCACTTGCCCTTCTATACAGCCTCAGCCATGGTGCCGCTTCAGGATTTTTCACTGTTTTGCTTTATTTCGACCTGAAACGTCTTTAGCGTAAGTAGGATATATTCTCTCTATCTCTAGCATATAAGGTTCCAACTATTGCTTATGTGTCAGTGAGTGCTTTCTACTTTATTGCTTTGATGTGGTTTTAATTTTATAGGTTAATTTTATCTATTATAAACATGTTAGTTCAATTCAATCTCGTAGTATAGCCATATAAGGAGTATTCAATGTTTTAATTAATTTCTATTACATGGTTAATTTATACTGTTTAAGCTGCGTCATTTCTCTTGTTTTTTTGTCTGATGAAGTTTGGCTAGAGCAGCTGAACGAAAAGCGTATTTAATTAAAGAGCTTATCGTTTACTTTATTATTTTCCTAGTTCTTCGTTCTTCAGTGCTTATTTGTTGTTTTTTCATTATTGTTTTTGTTGCTTGTGGCCTTTTACCTGGTTGGTTGTATGGCTACTGGAAGCACGGGGAGTTTCGATTTGCACTCTCCTCTACCTTTGTCTGGATTTCGTTAACGGATACTAGTGATGATAACTTAACTGCACTTTTGAACGTGATGAATGAGAGATTGGAGAACTTGACAGCTAGGATGGACAGTTTATCGCAAATTAAGCTCTCTACTCAGTTATGTGAACCCAGTGCTGCTATTAGTGGTGTTGGGTGCACACGGAGGTAACACCGGTGAAAGAAACAGTAGTGAGATATAGAGACTAACCATTAACCCAGGGTTTTCTACTGCTTCCTCACCAGTTTAACCCACTTGCTTCCTCGAGGCTTATTGAGTGGCCTGATGTTACATCTTGGTTACACGAACAACTTTTGTTCGGGAGTGTACCTGGTGTGATATATTGTGAGCATCCGGCCGAAGGAAGTGTTTCACTTGTTAGTAAATTAAAAGTTTTGGATCAGAAATCTTTAAAAGCCAAGAAGCTTCAACTTGAGATTAAGTACTTCGAGGAATGTAAAAGGGTTGGTGTCATCCCGAAGAGTTTACTCTCTTGGCAGTACCCGTCAGGACTTGAAACAGGGTCCGACTTTCACTTAGAATTGTTAAGTTTATTTGATAAACATGGGTTTGAACTTATGCAATTAATGTGCAAGTATTATCAGTTGACTGTTGATGGTTTGATGACAGAAATAACTGAATTGGACTGCAGTATAAAAGTGCATAAAGATTTTGTACGCTATCAGTTTGATTACTCTAGGATTTTTACTACTATTAATCAACAACTTACTAAAATTTCAGAGATTAAACTAAAGAAACTTACGAGGGACATTAAGGCTTACAAAAATCAGTCTGCTTATCCAGCCTCGCCTCCTTCACAAGACCGAGGTTACTCTGGGTATCAGCAGGCTCGTTTTTTATGTAATAATATAAACGCACATAATGTGAAGCCAGTAAATGCTTTTGTGAGTACATTTTATCGCAATATTGATTGGGAGCAGAGGGATGATGATCAATTTGTGGACAGTGGTAATGTGTCAAGAGTTCCCAATGGCAGGAGTGATGGAACAAACGAACAATCTAGGACGTGGAGAACAATCTTCATTTTCCAGCAAGGGCCAGAATCACCAGAAGCACCACAATACAAGAGGGCAGATCAACAACAGCAAGAAGGGCCCTCACAGAATGATGAATTAGACGGTAACCACTTGAAAGTTTGTTATAACAAAGATGGTGACTTTAAAGTCTATAATTCTAATTATTCAGTATCAGAGGAGCTCTGTGAACTTTTTTCAAAAGGCTTGACTTTTGTTCCATCGCTCCACTTTGATTTACCTGGAACACTTATTGACTTGAATTTGTACATTCGTAAACGTAATTTAACATTACTTATGGGAAACAAGGAGTTCGTCGACAATGTAATGAGGGTTCCTAGTACTTTTAAACCTCCTACTCACCCCTTGTTGTCTGTATTTGAATTTTTATTTGAAACTGAAATCAGAAATTTACAGTCTAAGTGTCTTAATGCTGGTAATGTCAATATTTCTGAAGGTGAATTGGAAGCCTTGAATGTGGTTAAATTGCTACCGTTACGTATTTTGAAACCAGACAAGGGAGGGGGTTTGGTGTTGATGGATTCTGAATTGTATATCAAAAAGATGTGTGTTGGGAGGTGACATGTATATGTTATCCAGTATTAATGAGTTGAACAGTGCTTATAGACGTATTAATAGTTTTATGAATGATTTGTTTTTGGAAGGATTGATAGATTTAAGCACCTTGAATTATTTACTGGTATTGTCACCAAAGATTCCCACTTTATTTGGTTTGCCAAAGCTTCATAAAGGTATTGAAAATCCCCCAGTGAGAGCTTTAGTTAATGCAAGATCCTGTATAACCTATGCTAGTGTTAAGTTCATTGACAACATTTTGAAAAAAATGTAAATAAGGAAGATCAAATCTGCAAGGACTCTTGGGCCTTCTTGTCTGCCATTAATCAGTTTCCTTACCAGGAAACTATTAAGTTTTTGACTGTTGATGTCACTGACTTATACTTCTCGGTAGCTGAAAGAATGTTATATCATGGAGATGAGAGTAATGAAGTGAGGTTGGTCCAGGAGCTTTTAGACATTATATTGTCTAATAATTTTGTGAAGTTTGATAAGATCTTTTTACAAAGGTGTGGCGATGGGGTCCCCATCTGGGGCAAGTTTTTTGAACTTAGTGGTGTTCCCACTGAGCCAGTACTATGTGTTTAACGTCCCTGATTTTTCAACCAAGTTGAAATTTTACACTCTATTCCTGGACGGCATCTTCATTTTGTTCGATGGTGACATGTTGGAGGTGGATTCTTTTTTAGACCAGATTAATACTAGTACTACGTTTTTGAAGTTTACACACAATGTGGCTGTGGATAAAATAGCCTATTTGAATGTGGAACTGCCTAATGATTGTATTAATAGACGTTATGTAGCTAGGATTCACCGTAAAGAAGTGTACTCCAACACAATGTTACATTATTCGAGTGGCCACCCTCAGCAGCAGAAAAAAAGTGTTAAGGGTCAATTAGGTTGAGCTGCCGTATGGTTACGATGGATGATGCGTTCTCTGAGGAATGTGAGGTATTGAGAGGTATGTTTCTTAGAAGAGGATACCCTGAAAGTTTGTGACATCATTGAGGAGGTTCAGTACAAGAGGAGTGTAGGAATTTATAAACCTATCTTGTCTAGTACAGTTAGTGCTTTTAGTGAAGGGGATGTCATTAGTAATGTAGAGGCTCACACATGTACTGATTTGGATCTATTTACTTTTGTAAACGAGACATCTAAATTTAATGAGTTTCATTACTCCTTTCAGTTTAGAGTCTGATTTGATGAAATCTGTTTTACAAAGGAACTGGAATTTATTTTCTTTTGAGATTGACCTAACAGACAAGTTAGGAGATGGACCCATTGTTGTTTACAAAAGAAGAAACAATTTAAAGAGTATTTTAGAGACAAACAAGATAGCAACACATCAAACGGAAGGGACTTTTAAATGTGAAGTTTGTAATTATTGTAAACATATTGCCTCTGGGTCTACTTTTTCTATTAATGGTAGAATTTATAGAGTGAGGGGGAAATATAATTGCCTATCTAAATCCGTAGTATATTTGGCTACCTGCCAGTCTTGTCTTGCATTTTATGTGGGCAAGACTGACAGGAAGTTTAAAGACAGGATATATGAGCATGTGTACAACTTTAGGAGAAAGAGAACTGAGAATGCTTTGGCTAGGCATTGTAATGAGTTTCCTACTCGCTCTTTTGTTTTTAGGGTTTTAGGTCAGGTGATTCCTGACATTAAAGGTGGCCCTTATCAGTTATTACTTGAGCGTCAGGAGTTAATATGGCAGTTAAAACTGCAATCTTATAAAACCCCGGGTTTGAATGATAAGGTATCTCTTTCATATGTTTTGAAATTGAGGAGTCTGACCTGTTAGGTCAATGAGTTTACTTTTGTTAGTACAGTATTAAGTGTCTGTATACAGAACACACTTTGGTGTTGTTTTTAATTATGTAGTTTTAATTTTATAGGTTAATTTTATCTATTATGAACATGTTAGTTCAATTCATTCTCTTAGTATAGCCATATAAGGAGTGTTCGATGTTTTAATTAATTTCTATCACATGGTTAATTTATACTATTTAAGCTGCGTCTGTTCTCGTTTTTTGTCTGATGAAGTTTGGCTATAGCAGCTGAACGAAAAGCGTATTTAATTAGAGCTTAACGTTTACTTTATAATTGTCCTAGTTCTTCGTGGTTCAGTGCTTATTTTTTGTTTATTTGTTAGTTTTTGTTGCTTGTGGCCTTTTACCTTATTGGCAAGCTTTACATCTTCCACACTTGTGTGCCTTCACTGATGGCCGATGCTCTTCGTTGAATGCCATCCTTGTTGCACAACAACTGTTTAAGATTATTCTTATTTTTGAATACAAATCTAGAGGAGTCTCCAACTATTTCTTTAATCTTATCATTTTCAAGTAGGATTGGCCAGAATTGCTTGATAATTTGACATATATGCTTATTCTCTGAACTATAAGTAAGAATGCAATTAACTTGGGTATAGATTGTGTAGATCCATTTACTACCAAATTAGTGGTATTTATAACATTGTAAGCATGTAAAAAATAGGGGTGTACTCTGTTACGTACTTCATTGGATAAGTTGGAGTTTCTCTTTAGGTCTTTATTTTTATATCCTCTTGTCTTAAGGTTTGACTGAAGTGAGACACATTCTGAATCATATAATACCTCTTCAGTACATAGCCTGGAGGCTCTTGACATCTGATTTTCATAAATGTTTTTGAAAATGTGAGCCAGGTACATGCTATATCTCTGTGAAGGTAGTGGTTGCGCCAGGTGGACTTGTGGTGGATCTTGGTATGCAAACCGGTAACAATTTCCAGGGTCAGGGTTATATCCAAGTAATTTATCTCAGATCTGGAGAAATCGAAGGTGAATCTCAGGAAAGTGGTGGAAGAATTCAAATAATTACTAAAGTCGTTTAAGTCCTATTCATTCCCATCCCATAAAAGAAAGAAGTCATCAACAAAACGGCCGTAAAAGAGTATATGTTGCATCCATGAATTGTTGTCACTTAGAACATGAGCCATTTCCCAGTGGGCTAAGACCAAGTTCAAATAACTATTGGCACATGGGTGCCCATTGCTACCCCCCATGTTTGCCAAAAGCATGTTTTCCCATACATAAAGAAATTATTCTCTAGGATTAGTTCAAGGAGGGAGCAAACAACTTCTTTGTCCTGTCCTTTGGAGAGGGCTGAATCTCTGATTGCCTCTATCCCATATTTGTGGAGGATAACAGTAAATAGATTTACAACATCCATAGTGACCAACATCAAATCAAATGGAGAGGTTAAATTGCGAAACCTGCTGTAGAGAGAAGTTAAAAAACTTCCAGAATCTTTCCGAACCGTGGTGGTCAAGTTTTAGACTTCTCAGCTCATTTTCTACATAGATGGACAAGGGTTCTGTTATCCAACCTCTCCCAGATGCTTTCGTTCTCAATGGTGGATTAACAGGGTCCTTGTGAATTTTCAGGAGGGCACATATTTTGGGAATGGTTGGATTGGAGACCTCAAAAAAATATGGACAGGTCGTAATTAATGCGTCTCTCCATAAGGAGGTCGTATAGAGTATCATGTACTTGTTTCACTTTATTTTCAAGATACAATCTGTCAGTAACCTTATACGTTCAATGGTCCTGTAACATTTCCTCCACACGGTTTCTATACCATTGGGCATCCATGACAACAATGGCTCCTCCTTTGTCAGCCGGTTTTATGACCATGTTTTCTCTACTTCTGAGATCCATTAAGGCATAATATTCTTTGGTGATTAAATTATGAAAAAAAGGTTGATGTTTATTATTAGCTTCTCTCAGTTTATTCACTTCCTTCTCACAAAGGCATATAAACAGGTCTACTGATGGGTGGTTAACTGGTACGAATGTGCTGGGTTGTTTATACTTTGGTATGGGACCGGATGGATTAGTTCCAAAAATATTCCTGAGGCTCACATTTCTACCAAATAGTTTGATATCTGTAACAAACTCATTGAGGTCTGAATGCAAAGAAGGAACAAAGGTAAGGCCTTTCTCCAAAACTTGTAAATGCTCATTATTAAGGTCAAGTTGGGATAAATTAACAGCCAGTGAGCTGTCGGCCCTATTTAGCGGTTCGTTTTCTTCCACTTTCTGTCTTGACTCGGTGTTCTGTTGTATCTGTGGTTCCCTTTCACCGGAATTGGAAAGGTATGAAAAAAGGGGTATGAACTGAGTCTTCCTTTGGTCTAGTTCCTGTGTTGTTACTGAGATCTATTTCAGAATTAAGGTTGAGTAGATTAGAGGAAGTTGCATAATAAACAGAAGATGTAGTATCAAATAATGTAGGTGTAGTTGTATCACTGTGATGACTGTTAGCAAAAGCTATTTGCTGTGGTATTTCTTTAATAAAAGGTTCTTGTAGACTCCCTCTCCATCTATTAGAGTTCCTGTAGGGCTCTGAAGTTTGATAGCTCTCACGTGGCCATTCCGTTTTTAAAGTCTTGGAAGTCTCTCTGGAGTTTTTGTTTTTTGTGTTCTGAGTTTTTCATACATGGGCAAGTTACACTGTAAAGTTTCTAGTTTATGTATACAGGCGTCATTAAGTTTTTTTTTTTTTTTTTTTTAAGATTAGTTTCCAAGTATGTCATGCTTGCCTGTTTGTTATATTTCATACATGGCTTCATGTTTTTTGTTTTGTTTTTACCCTATATAGAGGCTTCATTTCAAATAGTTCTTTATATACTGCACCTATAAAGAGAGACACCCTCTGTCATGAGTTTTTTAATCAGATTTAATGTACTTATACACTGCTGAGACAGCTGCAGTTTATATTTCACATGCCTCACACTTGCTGATTAACATTTCATAAATTAAGATAAAAATCTTTGAGTTTTTATTGTTTATCAAGTCTTGCTGTGGCCTAATTAGGATTTGAATGATTAAGAATCAACTCATTTATGTAATACGACCACATATTTTTGCTGATTATTTTATACATCTTTTATGTTATGCTGTTTTCGACCAGGAACTATGCTTTAACTCTTTTACTATTGGTCATGCTCAGCAGGTAGAAAACCGCTTCTTAACTCAGGATTGGCTAGATGTGTATAGTGTCATCACACTTCTTGATTTTACATCTGATATTTCTGATTTGTTAATTTTTGTAGGTGTGTTTGTTGTAACCAACATGACTGGCTGTTTACTGTTATTTTAACCAATATGGACCTTTATACAGTATGATCTGATGAAGGTGAAGTCTCGCCGAAAGCACTCATCACTGTACCCAGGCCTTTTTGTTTGTTTTTTGAAGTAAAGTACGTTTCACTTTTATGCTTCAGTTTTCCTTCTGTACAGCCTCAGCCATGGTGCCGCTTCAGGATTTTTCACTGTTTTGCTTTATTTCGACCTGAAACGTCTGTAGCGTGAGTGGGATATATTCTCTCTATCTGTAGCATATAAGGTTCCAACTATTGCTTGTGTGTCAGTGAATGCTTTCTATTCTATTGCTTTGAAAGTTACAAGGTCATGTCTTGTTTTAGCTGGTGCTCTTTTAGGAACAGCTTTGTTTTCTAGCTGTGGAATTTATTTTTGATATTTTAGTTGCTACCAGTGTATTTTTTTGTCTGCATTTTTCTCAAGATGAGTAGTTTTGGGTGTCCCTCAGCTTTTAAAAATTATTTTTTTGCTGGCAAATTATTTTTCAGTGTCTTGCTTTTAAGTGTTTGGATATTCTTTTATGTGCTTCTTGCATTATTGTAAAACAAATTAAAATAGATTCCCTGACAAGAAAGCTCATTCCATTGATTCAGAAATTACCTCCAAGAGGTTTCCTGTCATATGTGAGTTCAACAGTGCAGGCTGCACATTCAAATGATGAAATATTGTGGTTGCTGTTTATATTCAGATTTTTATTTCAGAGCAGGTTTTCAGTAAGTAACGAAGTTGGAACTGAAAAAAAAAAATAAGTTTCTGTGAGAATTTCTTACCTGGCAAAAATATTTAAGAGAATTTCTTACCTGTGAAATAAAAAAAAAAAAATTAACTGAAAATCCTGTTCATTCATTTTCTGTACAATCTGACCTTTGGCATTAGTGCTCTGGTTTTGAGCTGCCTTAAAATTCTCTTTCCCATAATGCCCTAGAGTCGCTTCTGTTCTTTGCTACCATCATGACCAGATGCCGATCTCACCTTGTTTTTCTTGCAGTTACTTGTTATCTTTGTGACTTTTTTATCCTAATTGCAATTGCCAAGTTTTTTTTTTCTTGTTAGAATAATTTTGCTGTTTGTAGGTTATTTTCATCCCCCCCCTTATTCCTCCCATTGTCCAGTCAGCGATTTTTCTAGCTGTTGTCCTATAAGAAAAAAAAATGTTACTGTACTGTTAACACCAAAAATAAATTCTAAAACTAATATTCTAAATAAGAAAATACTGTTATAAAGTTGTATATGTAAGTGCTCTTAGGAAGCTGTGTTCAGATAACTGATGTTTCAGATAATCAATGCTCTACTGTACATCCCAAGATACTCATGATTTGCATGTGGTGTGCTTTGTGGGTGTCTCACCTAACCAACCTCTAAAACAAAAAGTCCAAGAAACCTTCTCTGAAATAGAGAACTGGCTTAACAACTCACAACTGATACTAAATCCCAAGAAAACACACCTAATACTATTCCACTCTACTAAAACAAGGAAACCTTACCTTCTCTATACTGTCCACTAGCAAAGCCCAAATCACCCCCGTCACTGAGGCTAAACTCCTAAGAGTTACCATTGACCAGCAACTCAAATTCACAAAGCACATATCAACAACCATCATTAAAGTCCACAAAAAGCTAGGTTCCCTCTATTGCTGTAAAAGTTATCTAACCACCGAATCTCGAATTGCAATAGCCAGAACCCCACCACGTATCTCCTCTACTTTATGCATCCCCAGTTCTAACTAATCTTTACAAAACTGATCTTAATAAACTTTTCATCTGTTACAACAAAATCGCTAGATTCGCTGCCAATGCCAAATCATGATCCCACCTATGCCTTTCCCTACAAGCCTTGCACTGGCTTGAATTTCCGAACCTATTAAGGTACCATCAACTCAGCCTAGCTTATCTAATTCTGTACTATCCCAAGCAAACCCCTGACCTGACTGGCATGCTGAACTTCTACAATTCAAAATACATCTTTGGTTCTCCAACAAAGCCTTAATCGAAACCATCACATGCAAAAACAACTCCGGGGAATCACTATTTGCCCATGAAATAGAAAAAATATGGAACAACCTTCCCCCTGACCTCAGACTACAAAACTCCACACCCTCCTTCAAAAGCCTACTTAAAACGTACCTCTTCACCAACCATATTTGCATCTGTAATTGATGCCCTGAAGCCTCATCCACTCACTGTTTCTACACCCAATCTGTCCTGGACAACATAAATAACACCGTCTAACTGTACCCATCCATGTGTGAGCAATAACCTATATGAGTGTATGTACATGTATGTATGTGTTTATATATGTATTTGTGTGTGTGTGTGTGTGTGTATATATATATATATATATATATATATATATATATAAAATGTGTGTATATGCTCTTACATGTATATCTACTTGAATGTATATATGGAAACTTAAAACATTTATATATTTTTATTCAATTCCCTGACCATAACCAACCTAGTCTTGTTTATCTAATATATTCCCATTCCTTCTATGCAACTCTCAGAACTTTTCCTTTAATCTACTTATTGTACTTAAGATTAGCCAACTATTTGAAACTACAATCATTTGTGCTTCTTATGCTTCAGTTGTTACCATGTTTTTGTTTATAGTATTGTATAATACTGGAAACTAATGTATGTTGATTTGTTACTAATTAAATAACACTGTAGTAATTTTTGTATGTTCTGGAGCTTTTCTCCCCGGTTCTCCACTGAAAAAGGGCTTCAGCTCAGTCGGACACTCCCGGTCAACAAATGTAAAATAAAATAAATAAATAAATTGTGAAATGCTCTACCAGGTTCTCATCTACTCTCATTGTATATTTTGTACACTTGTATTTTCAATGAAAAGGGGAATATCCTCTTACTGTATACTAACAGCTGTAAAGTCTACAATCTATATGCTACTATTCTGTAATGTCTCTTTTGTAAATTTTTCTTCTCTCTGTAAATTTATGGAGTTTTTCTCCCCAGGACTCTGCTGAAAACAGACACTTGTTGTCCAGTCAGACTATCCTGGCAAACAAATGTTAAATAAACAAAATAAATTAATTTGAAGAACGTTCCATGTGTTCTTCCTTTGGTCCTACAGCATTACAGGGCAGATAAATTAATTCTTAGGAGGCTTTTGCCTCTTGGTCTAGAGTCTTCAAAAGCCAAAAAGTGTGCTGAGAAATCAAAAACATTGGACTCAGAGTCTAGAAAAAGACGGGCAGAAGACTCTGTATCCTCTTTGGCACTGAAAATGCTGAGGTTGTATGTGCCTATGGTCAGGACCATAACCTATATTCCTCCACTGGATCCCCTAGCTGTTGAAGTTAATTCTGGTACAAGACATTTTACCAAAAAGACCAACAAGACAATCTTCATCAGAGAAGGAACCACACCACATCCCTTCTTGACCTTCTTCCACTTTGTGTTTGTGATTCTCCAGGTCCTGCAATAGTATATCGGTGGCAGACCTGGATTGCCTGATGAGGAACTTCTTGAAGGTGCAGTTTGAGATGAGAATCATAATTTCCCCAGTGTCTCTGAAATTAGTTGGTAAAGTTCCTATTCCCCTACTGCTAGTTCCTTCAGTGTGTGCATCTTGGCCGTGGTGGTTCTCGAGCCATGCCTCTGTCCAGCACCTGTTCCCTCTGCATCAGTCTTTAGTCTGGCTTTGACACTAGGGAAGTTTGAACTGATGCACTTGACTCTGACACCACTGAGGCTGAGGCAGTTTTGGAATCGAAGATTCAAAAACAAGGCTTTGGCACCATCTTTGTAGTTTTTGTATAGCTCCTTTGGTGGTGTTAGAGACTTTGCTCAATTCTTTCGTTCTGATCCCATCCGCTTTCTCTTCTTTGGGGTCGGGTCTTTGGTTCCAGTCATTTCAGGTGGCATCTTCAGATCTGGCGGAAGTCAGAACTGTCTTCCAGGTTAACATTGTAGGTTTGGGTTGGGAGGGGTTTTAGAATGTGTTATTCAGTAACTGGAAAGTTTTGGTTGCTGGTTACTTTTAAATAAGTGCACTTTGTATGCAGAATTGTTCTGAAGAAGCCTGGGAGTGTTCCGGGTGAAAGCGCTTAATCTTTATTGCTTATACAACTGTTATTAAAACTGCTTTGCCTTTCCGTTTGGACTCTCTCTCTTTTGGATTTTTGGTCCTACTTCTTGGAGATTTTTGGTTTGTATTTTGAGGTACCATGGCGGAGAGAGCGGAGGTTTTATCCACACAAGAGAGTTTGTTTCAAAACTCAGAGGTTGGGGATGGAAATGCTCCAGTTACTAGAGGAGAATTTAACAAACTTATGGAGTTTCTCAAAAATTTATTCTAATCAGTCAGCGTTGCAGATTTCAGGCTACACTGGGTTTCCTGGTAACCAGCAACAGTTTTTTGGTGTTAACAGCCAACCAGTATCCACGTAGCGGAGAAGCAACACGAGGGGTGAGGAGAGGTCAAGGGACTTGCCTGACATGTCGGAGACGTGTTCACAGACTGGGAACGCTAATTTTTCTAGTTCCACTGCATCTAATCACAATGGGGATAATTACAGCATTTCTGAAGGTTTTTCTTTTGAGACCTGGACTGGTAAGTGATTTACGTTCTCGGAATTTGCTCCCAAGAACAGTGAGACTTTTCTGGACATGTTGAAAACCTTTAAAGATAAATTGTTAACATTGAAAAAAGTACAAATGGAGATAGATTATTTAAATTAGTGCATTTTGGTGAGAAGAGTCCCTATGGGACTCCACTTTATGAAATATCCTAACAATATTGAACCTAATAGTACGTTTCACAAAGAACTGTTAGAATTATTTAACAACTTTGGAGTAGAAATGCTTAAAATTATGGTGAGGAACTACGAAATATTCAAGGAAAGGTTGTTAAATGATGTGAATAATCTACATAATCATATTACTGCAGACTTGTTATTTAATGATGAAAAAGTTAAATACGTGAATGTGTTTAAAGAAATTTATGGACATTGCAGTAATGTTATTAATAGGAAAGTTTAAAAACTGCAAAGGGATTTGGTTTAATATAGAGAGGGGAGAGCTTACCCTCCACCAAAGAAAATGTTGAACCAGGGTGTTACTGGCATAGGTTTTGGGGCTGGAAGTGATTCTAATGTGGTTAATGACAGGGAGGGTTCCCCTGCCCCTCCCCCTTGTGAAGGAGCGAACGGATAGCCCAGAGACAGGGCCAAGTCAACCACAACGGTTACAATTTTTTCCGGGGAGGGAAAGGCAGAGGAAGAGGATAGGACAAAGGGAGAAGCCAACACTGGAAAAGCAACTACACGAGGGACCAACACTGGGACATACAAGAGAGGTTGCAGATCATACAGATAACATTGTAGTTACTCATGCTGGTATACAGAATAAACTGGGTGGTTTCAGCATTTTAAACTATACAGACTTAGTAATTGAAAATAAGCACTTTGAACTATTTACTAAGGGTTTTCAATATGTACCAGCAAGGCCAGTGAGGTTGGTTAGAACATTGATTGATGTCAAGTTGTTTACAAGGAAATGAAACTTGAATTTATTCTTTAAAGGGATAAAGCACATGAACCCTGGTTTAAGTAGAAAGAGTGTATTTAACTACTTAACCCCGTGTTATGAATCTTTGAAGAACTGGTAGAGAGAGATATTAAATTTGAAGCCGAATACTAAATGTAATTTTAGTGAAATTGAAAAAGGCATTGTACAGACACTATCATACAATAAGTGCAGGGTGATAAAACTTGACAAAGGGAGTGGAGTAGTGTTAATGGATTCTATTGACTACGAGGCACATATGTTTGAGATTTTCAGTGATGATACTAAATATGCTGTTGCATCAAAAAATGAGATTATTATAGCTTACTCTAAAATTGAGTATTATTTAAAAGACCACTTGTTGCAGGGCACTTTTGACAAAAGTTTATATGACTTTTTGCATGTTAATAGACTGCGTATTCCCACCTTGTTTGGAATACCGAAAACATACACAAGTATAGAGAACCTTACTTTTCATCCTGCTGTTGCTGGGGCAGGCTCTATTACGAAGTCCCTAGCTTTATATGTTGACCACCACATCAAGAAATTTAACTCCTTGAAACATATCTCTAGAGAGACTTGGGATTTTTTTGAAAAATATTACCTCTGACCAGTTCAAGGTTCATTTCTGTTGATGTGGTGGAACTCTTTCCCTGTATACCATACACTGTTGGTTTGGTATGGTTTCATGAGTTGTTACTGGAAATCGACTACCTAGAACCCCAGCAGGTGAACCATATATTAGAATTTATGGAGACCATCTTGAGAAATAATTTTGTGTTTTTCAATGGGGAATACTACAAACAGGAGAGGGGGAGTAGCAAAGGGGGCCGCTTGTGCCCTCTTGTATGCAAATTGTGTTTTATACTATCAGGAAAGGAAATTTGTCTTTGAAACGGAGTGGTTTAGATATATTACATTTTATACCAGGTTCCTGGATGACATTTTTTGGCTGGGACCTAGGGACAGCTTATTCAATTTCTTAGTTACATTAATAGTACCACCGAATTTTTAAAGTTTACATGCAACTCATTTACACAGACCATTAGTTATTTGGATGTTACCATCTATAAAGATTACGCCAATAACTGCTTCCAATCCAAGATTTTTCGAAAACATACGTTTTTAAAGTCTTTACATTTTGACAGTGGACATCCCTTTTCACAGAAGAAAGGGATAGTCAAGGTGCAGGATGTGGTAAACTTTCGGAAAGAGAGAGAATTTATTAAAGAACTTTTTTTTTTTTTTTTTTTTTACAAAGGAAGTACCCATTTTGGCTTATAAGACAGGTTGACAGAAGAACTGGTTAGAGACAGGGAGCTGAAATACAAGCCCCCTTTTAGGTTTGGATTGTTTGCTGTCTACAACCAGTGGGAAGATTGATGGAGATTTTGGCTCAGCTTTTATCCATATGTATTCAGCTGGGGTCTACCTGATAGCACCGACACGACAAAACTGAAAGAAACCTAAAGTTCAAAAACACAAAACTTCACATGCCCGACAAACCACAATCCCGACAATCAACAAAACAAATACCTTTCCCGAAAAAAACACACACAACACAAGCACACCAAAAACCTTACAAACCTACACTAAACCTTACATACACAACTTTCTATGCACTAACCTTAACCCTAAGGTCCGTCACTATCGCACACTTACCTTACCCGCACCCTAACCCTAACTCACTTAATCCACCCCAACCCTCAAGTCCGTCACTATCGCACACTTACCTTACCCGCACCCTAACCCTAACTCACTTAACCCACCCCTAAACCTAAAGTCCGTCACTATCGTACACTTACCTGACCCGCACCCTACCCTAATGTCCGTCACTATCACACACTTACCTTACCCACACCCTGACCCTCACGTCTGTCCCTATTGCACACTTACCTTAACATGTCGGTGTTCTCAGCTGTCTGTCTTCTCCTTTGTCAATCTTCCGGTTCTCGTTATCGGCATTTAGAACTTTCGGCGTTTTCAGGTAGACCCATTCAGCTACGTCCTCAGATATAGAGAATATTATTAAGAAATACTGGGGAGTGCTTACAATCAATGAAGATACCAACAAATTTTTACCTAAGGAACCTAGATTTATCAGAAGGGACATGAATCTGAAGGAGATGTTTGAGAAGGGAGATTGTGTTGATTTGAGTCTGAACAACAGGAAACCTGGTACTTTTAGGTGTGGATTTTGCAATCAATGCACTCTCATGGCCAACTAGGAGAATATTTATTTGGCAGCAAGGGACTTTTTATTCAAATCCTTGGGACACTATAATTGTTATAGTACAGGAGTAGTGTATTTGGTTACCTGTGAATATGTCCCAGCTTTTATATTGGGAAGACTGAGGGGCACTTAAGGAAGCGGGCATATGAACACTCATACGACATAGTAAGAGAAAAGGATACTAGTGCACTGTTTAAGCATGTTAAAAGCTGCAGGAATGCCAAATTCAAGTTCTTTGCTATAGAACATGTTTTACATGACCCCAGGGGTGGTGTTTAGGAAGCCAGATTAGAATATAGGGAGTTATTCTGGCAGATTAAACTGGACGCAAGCAAACCTCCGGGGTTGAATGATTATATTAGTATCAACAGTGTCCTTAGACTTAGGGCTGCTAAATTGTGAACGATTTTTTTAACACAACATTGTTCAAGGGTACATTTTAATCACTATACATAATACACTGTGTTAATTTTATTCTGTTTGCCCTGAGTATTAAAAGGTTAACTTTGTAAATTTGGGTTGGGAGGGGTTTTAGAATGTGTTATTCAGTAATTGCCAAGTTTTGGTTGCTGGTTACTTTTAAATGAGTGCACTTTGTAATGGGGAATTGTTCTGAAGAAGCCTGGGAGTGTTCCAGGTGAAAACGCTTAACCTTTTATTGTTTATGCAACTGTTATTAAAACTGCTTTGCCTTTCCGTTTGGAGTCTCTCTATTTTGGATTCCAGGTTATGGTGAGAATGATTGTCTCTGCACTGAGAGCAACGAGACAGACCTGTTGAGGAGTGACTCCTCCCTAAGACTCGGTCTTTCTCACCTCTTTCCCATCAGGCTTCCTTGGGTCAAAGTTGGGGTACAAGCTTCAAAGATACTACTCCACTGCAGGCAGGGCCCTCAGACAAGTCAGGATGTACCCCTTCTAATATGCCAAGAAAGCAGAAGTGTAAGAGGAGAGAGAGAGATTACCTGTTGGAGTCTCACATCATATACAGACTCTGGCAGAGAGGGTTCCCCCAATCCCCTCCTGAAGGCACCACCTTTGGTGAAATTTTGGTGCTTATGCAGCATCTGGTATCTTGGCCCACTGTCCCTCCCCTCAAGATGAGGTTCTCTTTGACCCCATCTACTTATTGGCTGGTGTGTCCTGCACATAAGTTAATTGATTTAGTGACAAGGAGGTCAGAGCAGGAGCCAGTTGCATGTGAGGAGGTTAACGCAGAAACCAGAAAAAATTCTTAAGCCTCCCGAGGACATGCAGCAGTGGGCAAAGTCCTGTATGATGAAGTCCATTATTGTCAGCAGCAGCTAAAAAAGAGATGACTGATTCAGATTTTGTCCATCCATCTAACAAAGAGGAGTGAGTGATGGATACATTGACGAAGCAGGTGATTTATGCTGGTACCAAGTTTGCAGTCATCTATAAAATTAGTTAGCCACGGGTCTGAACATTAACTTCAATCTTCAAAAAATAAATGATAAGGAAAGGTGTGCCCCAAGGACTGAACTCTGGAGTACACCTCTAGTGAGAATTTTTTTTCGAAGAAGTCAGCCAGGTTAAGTAGGCAAGATCTGCCCTTGATGAATCCGTACTGACTTGGGTTGAGAACCTGTAGTTTACCTATATCCTTATTTTTTATTTATTAATTCCATAATCCATAATGATAGTCTTATAAGTGAGGGTGGTCAGGCTTATGGGTCTATAATTAGCCCCACCTTTTGTGCAAGGGAATGACTGTTGAAACCTTCCATTCATCCAACATGAATCTTGTGTAGCTGTTGTAGTGGGTCTGACAAATGATGTTTCAGACTTAACAGTAAGCTGCATGGTAGGTTGTCCAAACTGGTACAGTTAGAATTTTTGGCCTTAGCACCTTGACGACTTGTTCTTGGGAGATTTTGGGGGATGTAGATGTGGGTGTGTGAAGTTTGAGCTAAGCTTGTCTGCTAGATCAGCTATGTCCTCTGGGTCTGAGAATATGATATCATTTAATGTCAAGTCTGCACAGTGCTAGGCATTCTATTCTGAGGTTTCTAATTTCGTTAACGAATGCCTTTTGATTATCCTTCACATGGATGGCTATTTTTACCTTGTATCTGTTTTTTTTTTCTCTTCAGAATCTGGATTTCCTTGCTCAGTTTAACAGGTGCATTTTGGCATCTTGAAAGTTTTATTTTTGTAATTTGATATGTTGAGTTTACTTGTTTTTATTGAATTATATTCTCCAGACTTCGTGTGCCTAAATTCCTGCTGTTAAACATTTTTATTTTCAAACAATTTTCCTTTTAAAACTGGCCACATTTTTTCTGCAGTCTTTTCACTGACTGCATCACTTCAATTAATTTTACATAGTGACTGTTTTGCTTCCATATAACATTTTATTAATAGTCTGTGTATTCGTTTAGGTTTCAGTTTGGCAGAATTATCTAGCAGTACTTTAACCTTTATAACCCTTATTCACTGCACATCAAAGGTGGGGAAACTTGACATGAATTAACACTCATCCCCTTGGAGCACAAGCAATGTCCAAGTTTGTCCCATTCCTTGGTTGGTTTGTTTACGATCTGCAACAATTGTTATTCCTGAACATGAGTTGTAAATAATTTCCTTACTATTGTAACGTCAAAATTATTCCAATATGTTTCTGATAAATGTATGTCCCCATTTACTATTATTTTTCCCTCAGGTGTTTCATGCAAGAAAGGAATTCCTCTGTCACTGGCACTTGACTTAGGTAGACTAGATACTCCGACAATTATCTGTTCCAGGGTTGTCTTTATTGCCTCAGTTACACAACCTATAGTGTTAGTGTTTCATAGTTTCATAGTTTGGAACTAGGCTATCTGCCCTGGGGCATTTATAAGCCTAGCCATAGTGATGTGGCTTTCGCCACCCCATGTAATGGTACAAAAGTGTACAGAATAGATTTAGAATACTGTGCCTCTGTCTAGTAGTGACACAGTGAAG
The DNA here is from genome assembly GCF_019279795.1 of Protopterus annectens. NCBI lineage: Eukaryota > Metazoa > Chordata > Ceratodontiformes > Protopteridae > Protopterus > Protopterus annectens. The sequence continues at coordinate 938,165,012 of NC_056744.1, read as the reverse complement.
ACCCCCCTTACATAATAGAATTAGTTTACTGCGCCTCTGTCTAGTAGTGACACAGAGATGACCCCTGGGGTAAACCTACGATCTCCCATCCACTCGTCAAGATTTCTCTTGAAGAGAGTCAGTGAGGGGCTCTGCCTAGCATGAACTGGGATTCTGTTCCAGAGTATGGGAAGCCTCTGAGTTATGAATCTGTCCCTCCAGCATGTCCCATTCATATTTGTGCTGAGGTTCAAATCTTTAGCTCTCGTGGTTCTGATGGATTTGGATTTTTTGAGGTGGAGCATGTCCATCAATTGCTGATTGGACATGGCCTTGTACGTCAGGCACAGATCACCTCTGAGTAGGCGGTATGCTACTGAACAGAGTTGGAGTTTCTTTAGTCTGGCAGCATATGACATATGTTTGAGACCCTTGATCCTCTTGGTGAGGTACTTTTGGGGTCTCTCTAGCTGTTGCAAGTTCCGGGTGAGGTACATACCAAATGGGGCATTGTACTCAATCATGGGCCTGATAAGGGAGGAGTACAGGGGCACAATGACCTCCTTTGATCTGGATGCGAATCCCTTCATGATAAGGTGGGCAAGGTAGAAAGTCTTTCTAACCACTTTGGCAACGTGGGTGTCAAATGAGAGGTCACTATCGACTTGGGTCCCCAGGTCTCTGATTACTTTTTCCATACTCAGTGGGTTACCGCCTATGTGATAATTTGTGGGCACTTTGTTTTTCCCAAAGGGGATGACTGTACATTTTTTGGCATTTAGTTTAAGGCCATGACTCCGGCACCAGTTGTCCGTTTCAGTGAGGCCTTTCTGTAGGATGTATGTGTCAGCTGGTGTATCGACTATGGCGCCTAGTTTGCAGTCATCTGCGAACTTTGTCAGCCACAACCCTCCCATGTTTGCTTTCACATCTGAGAAATAAATGCCGAACAAGAGGGGTCCCAAGACAGAGCCCTGTGGGACACCACTTGTCACTGGCTTTGAGTCTGACATGGATCCAGCGAATTTGACTTCATGGGTTCTATCCTTTAGCCAGTTTGCCACCCATCTTGTGACATATGGATTTACATTTAAGCTGTTGAGCTTGTCTATGATGCCAGAGTGGGGTATTGTGTCGAAAGCTTTAGCCAAGTCCAGGTAGGCTGTATGGACTGCTTTGCCCTCGTCAATGGCTCTAGTGACTGTTTCGAAAAAGTCAACCAGGTTTAAAAGGCAGGATCTGCCTTTTACAAAGCCGAACTGGGTGGGATCAAGTGTCTGTAAGTCCCCAATGTCTCTGTTTATTAGTTCCATAATGATTCTTTCCATAGCTTTGCAGACCAGGCTGGTTAAGCTTATGGGGCGGTAGTTACCAGGGTCAGTAGAGGTGCCTCCTTTGTGGAGTGGGACTACTGTTGCTGTACACCAGTTTTCAGGTACATATCCTGTAGTAAGGCTAAGGTTAAATAGCATTTTTATGTGCGGGTTTAGCTCCTCTTGGAGTTCACGTAGCACGCAACCCGGGATACCGTCGGGTCCCATTGATGCTGTGTTTTTAGCTTTGCTGAGGGCGGTTCTCACCTGGACATCTGAGATGACAGGGAGGTTGCATTCAGCTGGGATAAGTATTTCTTCTTTTGGGGGTGAGGGAGGGGAGAAATTTGCACTGAACCTGTCTGCCAGAATGTTGGCAATGTCTGTGGGTTCAGTGTATTTTTTGTCATTGTGAACTAACTCTGAACATATCTGAGGGTTTCCGCCCAGGTTTCTAACATAGCTAATCATGTATTAATCACAGGTCACATAACCTTTAATTCCCATCATAACACCTCCACCTCATTTTTGTTAGAATGTGACAAAAACATGTAGGCCCTGTCAGAACAGGTTTCCAGTCTTTCTTCGGTCCTGTTTCACAAACAATTACAAGATCAGTTTAATGTGAATTCAGCATATTTTCAAAAAAAAAACTTTATTAATAATATGTTATTGATAACTAGAAAAGATGTATCAAATTTTGCTCTCTATGTGCTATTAAATTTCTGACCTGACAAAAATCATGTCATGTTACTAAAATATTTCAGTACATCTGTTGCAAATGCTTGGGTGTTCTACACATTCCACTGTTTAAAATGGGCCATTTTTTTCATATTGGTGTTTACTAAATAAATATTTTCATTCACCTTTCCATGACTTTCCTTTCTATATGGGATTTGTGAAAAATATGTCCTATCACCTCTGCAAGTTATACTGACAGTCGTGAGCTCTTGAAGTTGAGATAATTTAAACCAACATAAACAGCTCCATACTTCCTGATATTAAAGCATTCTAAGACCCCACTTGCATCTTTTATTTTTACTCCTGACGAGCATTACACTATTAGATGTTCATTATCCTCTCTGCAAGTTTTAGTATTTGTTCCACTAATAATTTAATCTCCAGTTACTAATATAATTTCTGACCAGATCTGAAGAATCTCCTACTTTCTAATTCAGTAATGTCTGTGCTTTAAATTGTTACAAAAGAATCTTCATCACCATTAAGTCTTATTCATTTCCTTGTTTTTAACACTCATTCTTGTCTAGCTGTCTTTGTACTTCTACAGCCTAAGCCATGTTGTCAACTTCAGTCTCTTTTTCTTACAGTAATGGTCCTTAACCCTTTCAAGTACAGTTTAGATTTATTCCTGTTAGCATGCCCCTTGCCTGTTTTTTTCTGCCTTCACTGTTGGAAAAAGTGTCATTTTCTGTATATCAACATTTTGTGATTGAATGACGTTATCACTCCCTGTAATCTTTGTGCCACTGTTTCTAGCCCCACACACACATTTTTATTTTCTTTCTGTTGTCTCTCTCCTCCTGTTATCCTTCATTAAACACCTTTAATAAAATAACCTTTAAGACGTAGGGCCAGATTCAATAAAGCCTACACTAAGTGTACACAGTATGTATTCAGGAACTTCCTTACCACGTTTTTTGTGCTTTCTAGTTACTCAGATTACAGTAAGTGTACATGTAGTCTACACTTTGCGGTAACCTTTATGAATCCCTGTTGATATTTAGAGCTGCAAGAAAATCAGCAGGAAAAAATTAGGAGGAAGAAGGTGTGAGTTATGCCTGTGTTGTGTGGTCACGCAGAACAGTGTACAGTTGTTATAGACTCGTAAGCGTTATTGAATCCCGGGCATAGTCATAAATGTATTAATAGAAAGAAAACAAATCATGATAACGTTTTTTCATTTACAAATATTACTTATTGCAAAGTTTTTTTTTTTCTTTGTAACAACTGTCTTTCAGTCCAACATTATATAAATCACTCAATTCCTGCCTTCACTTAAACCTCACTCCTCCTCCTGAACATTTTTCTGCATGCATTATTCCCACAAATCAATGTATTTCTATGTAATTTACTCCATTCCTTTTCTAAATCTCCCTCTTCCAGTTATTTTATCTCTTTTACAATGTTTAATACTTCAAATGCAGTTTTAGATTTTGATTTCCATTTTCTAATGATTGTTTTTTTGGCAGCCAACTGAATTAAACTTAATATTGCCTTAGTATGTCTAGGCAATTTTGATGCTTCATCCTTTCTCCTCCTCTTTGTTCTCTTCTACTAGGATTGTAATTGGTATAAATAACTCACACCATCAGTGTTATTTATACTCTATTTTATGCATATTGTGAGAGATCTTGGCAGTACATGGTTGAACTACTGATGCAGGAGGTGAGATTTCAGTTTTACTGCATTATTTTTTCTTATTTCAAAATTAGTGTGAACATAATTTTACATGCCTCTCAAGCTCTTAGTACTTGAATTCTGGACAGTGTAAAAAAATAATGGGGGATAAAGGCCCAAAAATAGGGACAAGTTTTAAATATTGCTGTTATAAACTTTGAAAGTTGATAAAATAGGTTTTGTATCAGCAATGCATTTTCTAAAGGATATAAAGTATAAAACGCAAAAAAACGACATTATTTAATAACTTGCATTCTCAATGACTTGCCGGAAAACTCCAGATTTTCCCCAAATGTCCAGATTTTTGTGTCATATTTATGATCTCTTCCTCATAAACTCTGGACAGTTGAAAGATTTAAAAAAAAAAAGAAAAAATAAAAACACCTTTGCAGCACATGCAAGCTAATTATTTGGCTAGGGTTTATTTATCCTTTATTGACCAGGTTAGTCCCACTAGGCTAGTGGCCTCTTTCCAGGGAAGACCCAAGGTAGTAGTTTGTACTACTTGGGAAAATTTGAGCAGGGCATCATTGAGCTTACCGTGCCTCTTTTCGGTAGGTGCTATGGTGATCTTTTACATCTGCTTGAGCTACCACCAGCTCAGGCAGATGCACATTAAATGTACTAGACAAATACTGTACTTTGTAGTTTCTCATTAAAATCAATTGGAAATTTAAACTAGAAGTGAGTGTTAGCATGACTTGTCACCTCTATGACAAACGTAGTAACAGAACATGGATAGACAGTGCAAATCATATTATTATGCACTGTAAGCAACTGCAATTAGTTGCATTTAACCAGTTATTGTCCACATAAAAAAATAAAAGGAGTAAAACTAATGCACAGTCCAGCTTTGGATCAAATAATAATCTCAAACTCTCCGTTAAAATAAAACCTTTAATGAGATTGGTAAACGCTTTCGCAGTATATCATATTGCTTCATCAGGCCATTACAAAGAAACAAAGTAACAGGCTATGTAAATGCTCCCTATACAGTCAAATTGATAATTGAATGTACCCGTGTAGAGTAATGATACCTTTGCATTTTAGTAGTAACTGCAATGGTGTTATTGATATTAAGAGACACTGGTCGCTGTTGACCCTTAAGCCTATGATTAGGAATCTAGTACATGTTCAAAAACGAAAAGACCGTTCGTAGGATGTTATGTTATCCAAAAACAGTTGATGTAATAGAACACATTTGTATACTGGTACGAGACTGTGTTCTTCATGCAATTATTGCCATTTTATTATTTTGGTATCTGAATTTTTATATCCTGATACAAGATGATTATTCCATTTTAAAGTTACAGACAACTGTAGCACTAGTCACATGGTTCATTTGGCTGTCTGTCAGCACTGTTAAGTTTTTTATTTTGGTAAGACTGGTAGGGCATCAAGGCAATGCATGAAAGAACATATTTATAATAGAATTCTTTCTTCCAACAATGCGTTCGCCAAACATGTGAGGGATATGGGTGAGCCATACATTAGATTTCTGGTAGTGGATAGTATTAAGGAAAGTGATCGAAAAGGTGGTACAAGAACTTGTACAGAATTCATTGAAGCTAAATGGATTATTGGAATGTGTGCATTTAGGGGAAGAGGTTTAAATGATAGACTTTCACTGAAACCTTTCCTGAAATTAAGAGGTACACTTTGATGTTATCTGGTTCTTCATTTGCAGATTGATTTGAAAATGTATGTCTTATATTTATTCAATGTGTTTTATATTGATTGGGTAATGGTAGCAGCTGCCAAGTTTTTTACTTTTATGGTAGGGGGGATTCACTTCAGGTTTCATTCAAAAGTTTTAATGTAGTTTTGAAGCATGTTTGATGATTGCAAGTAATCAGCAGAAGTAGCTATCAATGCCAAAGAAGTGCTTCATTGGGTCTGAAAGGGTGAGAGGTGTTGAAATCCCACACTGTGGGGGTGCTATCACTGTTTTGAAAAAAATGTATCTGTCTACCAGACATATATAATATCAACAATTGCGAATGACTGTAAGGGGTACAACTTCTTGATTAGGCTTCAAGCATTGAGTAGTGCTATCGTTACTTAATTTTGATTTTAATTGGCTATGTGGGTAATTTGAGGAGCTTGACCTTGTCTTTAAAAAAATAAATAAATAAAAAGGTACCATGGGGAGTTAAAAATCCTAGCTAATATATGCCATCCCTAGTAAAGCAGCTTGGGTTGTCAGTTTTATCCTCCCAGGGTAGATATGTATTGGATCCACTTAAAATGACACCAGTAGTTAAGCCAGTCACTGAAGTCTGTTATCTTTTGTTTGTATTGTGACATCATTTTTGGAAATGGTAAGATACTGCTTAATACTAGTTTCAGATTCAAATTCTGAGAGCACCATAATGTGACTCTTCATATGATCCAGGGAGATGCATATCAAGTCATTCACTTCCAAGTGTGCAATGACCATGTCATGTGTACTTAGGATGAAGGGACTTTAGTACCTGACAGTCACTCTCATCCTTGTGAGTGGTGCTTGTGCATTTGACTGTGGAGTCACCTTTAGCTAAGGCATTGCCAGGTATACTGTCAGCCTTGCTGTCTGAAGGGCTTTGGCCTGACAGTTAAGTGACCCACTTTTGCAGTTGTGCTTTCTGTGTTTTGAGTATGATGCTTGCCTCTTAGTGTGGTGCTGTGTGTCCTGTATACCAAATCTTCATCTAGGAGTACTTTGTGGTTTAGGCATAGAATGTTTAAGTATCTCAAGTATAAGAATTGTTTTTGTCTAGGACATGCTGGGAATAGTTTTGTGAGGTTGGTACTGCAGCTGACAAAATGTTAGTTGCACTGTACAGTCTCTGAAGAGTGGTTGGCCTCCAAGGTTGGTAGATATTTGCACCTCTCACTTGTGGAATTGTTTATAGGAACATGTTGCATTTCTGTCAGGATAGGAAGGATAAATCACATTTACAACTTTAGTGGTTCACATTATGAATTTTACTCTGTTCTGTTTTATCCTTTTCATTTTCTTGGCATGAGAATAGTAATCCTTAGTTATGGTCATATGTTTCACCGTTGAAAACAGCCACTAGATTTTAATGTGTTACAGATTTTCTCTGTTTTCCCTTTTAGTCAAAACAGAGTAAAAAAAGTATATTAGTTTCAGTCATGACATTTTTCCCTCTCTCAGCTGTAGTAAAATTACTACATTAAATTTTCCATCATCATCTATCTTCCAGTCTGCATCATAGTGTAGGGAATTATGCAATTCTAGTTATAGACTTGTGTTGATTCACATAGTAAAAGAGATGTATACTTGAATTTTGTTGTTTGTCTTTGTCTTCTATGTATGCATGCTATACAGCTGCATATGAAAGGTTGTCTGAAGTTCTGGAGTCTGCACATGAAATGACATATAGGTATAGAGTTTGGTACACCAAATTAAACACTGGTGTGCAGCATTCAGTCAGTATAAAGTCAGTACACTTAACAGAAACTAAAGAATATTTGCATAATGTAACCGGTAATACTCCAGACAATGATCAGATTGGAACACCTAGCATTTTAGGGACATTTGTGTAAAGTGTACTACTAAGTTAAGCCAGAAGTAACCAAAAGTGATGCTGATTGGTACATTTCGCATTGCATCACAGCTGCTGGCTGTTAGACTTTGAATGTGTGCCACTGTCCATGATGCTGTAAAATTTAAGTTCAACATGAAATAATGTGAATTTCATGAAATCCAATACCACTTCTTCCAAGCTATAGGTCCCCCCTCTGTGACCCAGGAAACCCATACCATGTTTTTAAACTTATTTGAAATACTAACCATCCAACCCAATACCATATTCATGGGTGACTTTACCCCACCATTAACTGGGAGTCCTATATGACACCAAATGTACATGCACAGAGATTCCTGGATTTTGTAAACACAAACTTCCTGGACCAGATAGTCAATACACTAACCAGGTGTGCAACCATACTGAATCTGGTCCTCACTAATATGGGAGACTGCTGCACACAACCCCTACTATAATGCCTTCCAAAAATGGTCTCCTCTGAAGTAAAAATAAAACCTGGAATATTCAGAACTATTCTAAGGCTAACCCCCTGCTATTAAGTGAGAACCTGGCAAAGTTTCAGGCCCCCATTAACCCTGAACACTGCTGCCTGTGCAGAACTGTTCACAGAAACCCTGTACAAGCATGTTAATAGAGGAAACAGTACCCACCAGGAAGGAGTACAGAACTAACACAAAAAAAAACAAGCCTCCCCGGTGGAGTAAAAAGATAGTGTGGCAAAAATTAGGAGATGCAGCACCCAGCAGGATAAAACCACTCTCATCAAACTAAACAAACAACTCTGAGGACAAATAATTTACCAAAGCCAAATTTGAGGTAAGTTTGGCCTCCCAGGCCAAAGACGGCCACAAAGCATTCTTTAGCTATGTCTGCAACCTCAAAGGCAATACACATTTGTGTGCAGAGCCCATCGTAAATGGAGCCACCTATACTGAGCCAGAAGATGTAGCAAACCTCCTGGCTGATAAATTCAGCTCCAACTTTACCTCTCTCTCCCTCTCAACCTTCCCCTCAGGAAATATAAAATATAACATCCCCTACTACACTAGGGAACAGGTCCTTAATGCTCTCTCTAAAACCAATAACACTGCTTTAGTGGGCCCAGACAGTATCCCAGGATGCCTTCTAAAAAGCATGAAACATGACCTATCAGGGCCTCTGGAATTACTATTTAGCTGTAGCCTCCAAACAGGCTTCGTGCCTCATGAATGGGGAAAGGCAACAGTCTTCCCCTCTGCACAAAGGTGGGCCAGCTATAGACCCTGGAAACTACAGACCCATAAGTCTCACATGTCTTCTATGTAAAGCCATGGAAAGAATTATCATGGAGTTGATCAATAGAGTTATACTAAACCTCCAGTCACTGGACCCAACCAGTTTATTTTGTCAAGGGCAGGTCATGCTAACTCAACCTGTTTAACTTCTTTGAGAGGGTCACCAAAGAAGTGGATGAGGGCAGAATCATTCACACTGCCTACCTTGACCTGGCCAAGGCATTTGGCACAATGCCCCCTCTCAGGCATTGTTGGCAAACTCAAGGTTAGGTACAAATCCGTACGTCACCCGGTGGATAGCCAACTGTCTCACAGAAAGGACTCAAAGTTAGAATTGGGGAGTCCATCTCTGCAAAGAGGCCAGTCAAAAGTGGAGTTCCTCAGGGATCAGTCCTTGGTCTGCTCCTTTTTGGCATTTACTTCTCAAAAGTCAAGCCAATATCAGTAGTCTCCGACTGACTAAATTTGCAGATGATTGCAAATTAGGAGCTATCATTGAATCTCTCACTGATACAAATGTTTTCCAGGAGGGGCTGACTGAGACAAACAACTGGTTTCAGAGCCACGGACTAAAATGAAATGCCAAGAAGTGCATAATAGTATTCTTTGGGAAGTCATCCATCCTTGGTAACTATCATATTGACAACACAGCCCTTAGAGTTGACCCAGCAGTCAGGGACTTAAGGGGACACACAGATGGTAATTTAGCTTTTGACCATCATGGGTCTACAGTGGTGAGGAAATCATTCTATTTTGCTCAACTTGTAAACAAAGGTATGGCATCTAAGCCCAAGGAAGTCATCCGGCATTCATCAGACCTGTCATTGAGTACAGTGCCCCCTTTGGTATGTACCTAACCAGGCATATCCAACAATTGGAACATCCACAGAGATTCCTCACTAAAAGAATACAGGGTGCAAGTAAAATGTCCTATGCAGACCGCCTCAAGGCCCTATCCCTGTATTCTGTCTCATACAGGCTTTTGAGGGAAGCTCTATGCCTGGCATACAGGGCATTGTCAGACCCCACTATAATGGACCTCCTGCATATCCACAAAACAAACGCCACCAGAATCACCCATTCTAAAGACTTAAACCTTGCCTGTGATATAAATAGGACCTGCTGGAGAGATAGGTATGTATCTCAGAGAGTACCCTGTCTATGGAATCGGCTCCCTATCCATGTGAAGCAGAGTTCCTCCGTAACCCAATTCAAGTTCAACTTGGACAGTTGTATGGGAAACTGGAAATTCATCCCTGGTTTGGCAGCTATGTCTCTAGTGGACACAGCTAACCTGTAAATGGTTCATCTCCCAGGGCTATTCTGCACTTATCAAGGGTATCGAAACTTGTCAGATATTTTGGATGCATGGCTAGGCTTAAAAAGGCCCTTATGGTCATTAGCCTAGTAAACACTTATGAACACCATTACCACATGTCTCTGCTTGCCACCTTTATAAGTATAATATGTTACATGTATGATAACCATTGTTGAAATAAAAGTTAACAGAAAAGGTGGTAAACACAGCTTGGCAAACACAGTAGAATAAATAGGCAGTCTGATACTGACATGGATGGCTTCTGTGATGGGACACTTTTCAGGAATTTATTTTGTTATAGTAGAAGAAAGTGGTGTTTCACAATGATTGCAGTAATTTTGTTTCTGTACATCTGGTCATTCAGTTTGTTGGCCTCCTGCTTGTTCTGCCCAGGATCTTTGTAGACAACAAATTGGATAGATTTTGGATGGCACAAAGCAAGAAATGAGCAAATTTAAGACTGTGACAGTCACAAAAAGTAAGCTCAGAGATGTGCGAAAATTTTTTCTGTCTTACCATTGTTAATGGCAGACAGCCAGATTTTTTAAATGGGCTGGGAGTGGCTAACCTTCATCTGTCGCTGAATTTATAGAATGTTCATGATTTAGTCTAATATGCTAGACCTGACCCCATCATAACTCACAATTGTCTCACTTTCTGCAGAACATTTAGATTTTCACCTCGTATTTCTGCTCTGTTCCATATAAAATTGTGGTTTTCTGGCAAATCATTAAGGACCAAAGGCATCAAATGACAGATGTTTGAGAATCAGATTACATATCCTTCAGAAAATGTATGCTAATACAAAACCTGTTGTTCTGATATCTTTCTAAGTGTATAAAAACAATGTCTGAAATATATCCTTGAGCCTTTGTCCACTATTATTTTTGACTTCATCCAAATTTCTTGTGCTGTAAGAGGTTGGTTAAGAGGTGTGTGCTTTGTAATTTTTTTTTTTTTTTTATTTATTAGCAAACCACTGTGAATTCCAGTCGTTGGAGTTCTATGCTGTTTTCCCTAGAAAATGTTTATTGGTGTAAAATGTGTTGTTTTGCTAACTAAGTGAATTTGAGTAAGCTAAAATGGTGGCCTGTTTGTGGTGGAGTATGATGAAGGGCTGCTTTTTTCTCGTTTCCTCACTTTGCAGGATTAATGTGATTTGTATGAGGGAGCATGGAATACTTTAATATGTGGTTACTGTTTCCATGGACCAAAGCTGAAGTAAAAGGCACAAGTTACTTTTAAATGCCCCACAATATTTTCTCACAAGTTGGGAGTGGCTTTGAATGACTGATTGTGAGAGAGGAATGCCTATATGCAGAAAGGTGGCTGCTTACCCCTATGCCATCTTGCCATACAGTGTCAACTTTTACTAACACCTTTAATTAAGAGCCTTGCAGTACTACTGTGGTGGGGGTGCAGTGGGCTGTCAGCCCCTTCAATGAATTTATACCTGCTGTCTTTACAAAAAAAGTGTTGGAAGGCATAACTGACTAGATGGCAGGGGCAAGGTTTGCTACTGTGCACCCTGTGAAACAATATATGGTTGTCATTTCTGGCTATAACTGCTGGAGGGGGAAGGCTGTAGAAGGTAAACAATGCTCTTGTTTTCTCACTTTAAACCGTCACTATCTAACATGCATTTGTTGGATTACTGTGATTTTGTGAAGCAACTTGGTATACTTGAATGTGTAACTACTGTCCTGTGAAATTGGGAGAAAATCTGTAAGATTATAAAAGTGAATTTACACGAGTACACACACTAAGCAACACTAATGCCAACATATGAAAAATAATTACCAGTGATAGAAAAATGCGTGTAGAAACAAGCATGAAGCAAACACAACACACTGTTGAGTAGGCTGGAATAATAGTTCCACACAGTTTTACAAAAACCAAGCACATACTAAAGTAGTTATAATTTCACTGCTGCAGAGGCAGTAGGTCTAAATGTGAATAGACAGCATCTCTGGTGTAGTGAAAACAAGTCATTCAGGTAATCTAATAGCCCATGAATTGGAGAATGAAAATGTATATTGTACAATGACCCCCCCCATTAGTATTCCAAAACGTTCACGCTGATTGGCCAACATGCCCGTTGTAAATTCCACAATATACCAACAGAAAAAGGTCCGGTCGCCCAAACTTTTTCCCGTTGGTATAAAGCAGGCATGGGCAAACTGCGGCCCGGGGGCCACATGCGGCCCGTTAAACGTTTTGATTCGGCCCGCCAAACTTGGCACCCCTTCATTTCCGATTTTTCTTTTCTTTTTTTTAAATTTTCGCGCTGTCGGGGCTAACGTCATCACGTGCACGATGACGTCAGCACCGTCAGGCTACCAGCCAGTCGGAATTGAGCTCAAGGAGCTCGCATCATCATTTCGGCTGGCTGGCGGTTAAGTTAACAGTCAGCGGGAATGCAACATGTGGAACAGAAGAGGTTGACTCAGCGAGCCCTGAAACGGATTCATGGCAGCAGCAAAGGGGCCAGGGATATAGCGAGCTCACGGAGCTGGGATTAATGGCGTTAGCAGGCTGGGGGATACAGCGAGCCCTGAAACGGAGCCAGGCCCAGGATTAATGGCAGCAGCAGCAACATGAGGATGGATTGAACAGAAGACGCTGAGCACTACTCTGGGTAAGAGAGAGTGTGTGTGTGTGTGTGTGTGTGTGTGTATGCGATAGGAAAGAGAAAGTGAGTGAATCACTGAATGCAGGTTTGAAAGGTGAAGTGTGTGTGTGTGTGAGCGATCGGAGAGAGAAAGTGAGTGAATGCAGGTTTGAATTGTGAAGAGTTTGTGTGTGTGAACGATCGGAGAGAGAAAGTGAGTGAATGCAGGTTTGAATTGTGAAGAGTGTGTGTGTGAGTGATTGGAGAGAGAAAGTGAGTGAATGCAGGTTTGAAAGGTGAAGAGTGTGTGTGTGTGTGTGTGTGAGCGATCAGAGAGAGAAAGTGATCGAATGCAGGTTTGAAAGGTGAAGAGTGTATGTGTGTGAGCGATTGGAGAGAGAAAGTGAATTATGAAAGCTGACAAGATTCTGTGTGTGTGTGTGTGTGTGCGATAGGAAAGAGAAAGTGAGTGAATCACTGAATGCAGGTTTGAAAGGTGAAGTGTGTGTGTGTGTGTGTGTGTGTGTGTGTGTGTGTGTGTGTGTGTGTGTGTGTGTGTGTGTGTGTGTGTGTGTGTGTGAATGATCGGAGAGAGAAAGTGAGTGAATGCAGGTTTGAAAGGTGAAGTGTGTGTGTGTGTGTGAGCGATCGGAGAGAGAAAGTGAGTGAATGCAGGTTTGAAAGGTGAAGAGTTTATGTGTGTAAACGATCGGAGAGAGAAAGTGAGTGAATGCAGGTTTGAATTGTGAAGAGTGTGTGTGTGTGAGCGATTGGAGAGAGAAAGTGAGTGAATGCAGGTTTGAAAGGTGAAGTGTGTGTGTGTGTGTGTGTGTGTGTGTGTGAGCGATCAGAGAGAGAAAGCGATTGAATGCAGGTTTGAAAGGTGAAGAGTGTATGTGTGTGTGAGCGATTGGAGAGAGAAAGTGAATTATGAAAGCTGACAAGATTCTGTGTGTGTGTGTGTGTGTGTGTATAGATTGCAGCATCACTGTTCAAAACCTGCTGAAGTTAAATAGATGTCCAGTTTCACTGACAGAAAATGTTATCTGCGTGTAAAATGATTTACTAGCTTATTAATTTAAGCTCTCCTAAAAGTACACTATTAAGTAGGTAAGAAGAAGCAGTTATTACTGTGTTCTGTTTGGTTCACAAGGGATTGATATGTAAGCAGGCACTTGAATATATAAGTCCCCTCCTTGTCTGTGCAGCATTTTCCATAAGTCCTAATATTACTTTTGATTTAAAATGCCCCAAAGAATGTGATCTAGTTTGATATGGTCCAGAGGACCTGGACATAGTGTCACTGGAGTGCACCTCAGAAGCCATTGTTAAAATTCCTATACTGTATTCATATAAAAATAGAATGAAAACATTTTTTTAGGGAGCCATTTTGTATGCTCATGCAATGTTACCTGAGGTAAAATGGTCTTGGAATCCTTCTCTTCCAGATGAATCTTCTCACAATATTTACTAGGTAACTGGTGTTAATGTTTTTGTTTTACAGAGGTATTAAGCTATTTTTATATGCTGTACCTAATACAGTTTTGTGCATTTATGTCTGATTTGTATTTTTATGCTTTTAATTATTTTTGTTATGTTTTATTCACTGGGTTTCAGTAGTTGTATTGCAATTAAGGCTTGGCCGAAAGTGAGTCCTAGTGGTCCAGCTCACCTGCCTGAAAGTTAAATCTGTTAAATGGTTTCATGGTCATTGGGAGTCCAGTTTTGTTCATTGGGAATTCATTGTAGTGATTTGTTGTATTGATTTGTCACACGTTTTCTCCATATCCCAAGATGTGTATTTTTCCCCCAATGAGGTGATGTTTTCAAAGCATGCCATCTATCTGCTCCTGTTCCGGCCCTTTTGTCAAATGTTAGAACTCAATGTGGCCCACGAATCAAAAAGTTTGCCCACCCCTGGTATAAAGTGTCCAAAACTTTTTTTATTTAATAAAAAAAAAAAGAGCACCAGAGACTTTCTTTTCTCCGCTGCTTCAGTTTCAAAGCATTGATCTACTGGGTATGCATGGGAACAACAGTCCCATACACATGTGCAGTACATCAACACAAGGAAGCAGTATCCCACCACGGCGGAAGAACAGTAATGCGCTGTTATGCAAAGACATTATTTAAGAAAAGTAAGTATTTCTTTTCTTAAATAATGTTGTATAATAGCAATAACCGACTCCGGAGTTGTGGTATATTGAAGATTTACCCATGGTTGACTTTATTTAATCACTAGGGCTTTGCCTTCATGATTAAACCACGCCAACAGTGGGTAAATCTTCAATACACCACATCATGTAGTCGGTTATTGCTTAAATAACTGTAAATTCTTTGCACTTTCTTTAACAATACCTTGTGTAATCTGACCTGCAGTATGCTAAAAAGCTTCTCTGAAAACCCTGCCTCTGTGAACATGCAACTTACACAGCATTAAAATGTAAAAGTCCTCTAGCAAAATTGTAAATGAGTGCCCCATCAGACGAAATGCTTTCAGCTGCAATTGGCATTGTGATGCAGTAACAAGATAGACAAATCCCTAAGAAAAGTATCATAAGATTTCATTCAGCCTCAGCATAATGTGCACTGAGAAAGCAAACTAGAATAGAAATGCCACAAAGTGGGAGAAACTGTCAAGTCATTCTTTTTTAATATAAGTGTAGGGATCAACCTGTAAGGCTGGAAATGCACCCTGATGAAAAGTTGCACTTGAGGCATAGTTTACCTTTAAGTGACACGTTCAAGGTCAGACAGTGGGCAGATGAAGGTGGAAAGATTAAAACCCTTTACCTTTGGCTCAAGAAGCATGGACTATCTCTTCTCTCTTGTGTAAGAACATTTTTTATTTGTTGAGGTACATTGTTTGACCTTTTAAGTAGGCCTTCATTGGAATCTGATTTCTGAGCCTACTTTCAAAGTACTTTTACTTGGCAGTTCTCTAAAGCAAGCCCTTTATATTTTTTTGGAATTTGATCTTTGTTTTAAAAACATTTAGAAGTCTTCCCTTTGCTACCTATATGTACACACTGCCCTTTAAAAGTTTGTCATGGAAGATCATTCCTTTCTGGCTATCTCACTAACAAGAAGAGTTCAGTGAATGTAGATTCAGGCTGTTTTGTATGGAGAGCATTACACCATTAGCCATAAAGGTAGTGGTTGTTTCTTCCTCTCCTTTCATGCCCGTAGTCTTGTCAGACATTGCGCTAAATAAAAAAATTCAGCTGTCTCATTTTTGTCCTCCTTAAAAAAGTTAATCTGTCAGGATGGATTCTGTAAAGTAGTAGTCTGCATGTATTTTTAGAACTTAAAATCAAGAACTCTGGCCAGCTAATTTCTTTTGCTGTTAAAAGAATGGGTTCTCCTTTAGAAAACAGTTTCCCCGTAGAGTAGGTACTTGCATTAAGTTCTTTGGAGTGCAGAGTAAACTTCTTCAGGGAGTCACTAGATCAGTAGCAGCATTTGCTGCCTTTTTTCAAAGGGGTAAACACCTTAGAGCTCATTCGACTGGAGTAACAGTAGCACTTGCCACCATTGTCAGAAGAGTCATTTGTGAAGCTGGTACTTGTTCAATAAAATACATATTTGCCAAGCAGTGTAAGTGAGATTGCAACATGTAGAACTAGACATGTTTTTGGTATGGTAGCTATCCAGGGAATGGCTTGATGAAGCCTTCACCTAACATTTTTGGATGCATGTATCTATCTCAGTTTTACCCAAATTTTGAGATGCATGTAGTTCAGTATTGTTCCAGTCCATCACAGTGATGACAGGATAATAAAGGTCCTAGTATACTTTTGTAAGGGACTGACCATAGCAGTAAGGCTTCACATCGATATTCCTCTATCCTTACCAGTTACCTTTTACTTATTATTTTTTCTTTGAACTTGGTGCTCATTGTGTGGTTCGAGTCTGACACACAGTGATATTGAGAGAACATCCCAGTTCCTTTGATACTTTTACATCAGATATCAAAACCTTTATGCTTGGTAATTATCTGTGAATGTGATTAGCCAATTCCAGAAGCTGTATGTAATATAAAGGGCTTAAGGACATGTACCACCAGGACAGGTTTGTTGCAGGAGCCACTTGATGGAGACGACTGTGTTGAAAGTAATAGATATCATGACATCAGAAGATTCTAGATCAGCAGCAGTAGTACTGTATTAGCTACAGATGATACGCAGCAGTGTTCTTTCAGTGTCAGGAGATTACTCTCTCAAAGCAGAAAATGCAAGAATTTTTGTAAGAGATAACTAAAGACAGCCTTCTATGACCCAACTAGATGTTCTTCATCTCACATTGCTGCAGTCCTTACACTTGGGTAGTCCGCTGTCCTCGGTCGGCCCGAATATCAAAGTATAAGGCTGACGTCGGTCAAGGCGCATAAGACTGACATCAGGACGTCAGGGTACAAATGCGCATGACCGACGTCATATCCTCAGTCTTTTTTGCCGCATGGTCCGATGCAGAAGCAGCGTTGCAAGTGCCGTTCGGCGTTCTGAAATTTTTCTAATTCGGAGTTTCAGACCGAGTCAAAGTTGGCTAAGTACCCCGTTGGGGAATATTTTGGTTTTTTCTTGCCTCAGTGGTTTACCGGATGTCAGAAAAAGTGAATAACTGTATTTCTTGTGGGAAACAGATACCGCATAGAGATTATCATACTTTGTGTATTCCTTGTTTGGGGCCTGAGCACGACGTTGTTGGGTGTCGCTTTTGTGCTAGGTTTAATAAGCGCACTATTAAGCGAAGGTTAGATTGTGCCAGGTTAGTCTTCGGGAAGCGGTGCAATTATAATATGCCGTCGGATGCTCCGACGCCCGCTTCTTCGAAGAAGCGCAAAGACAAAGCAGCTAAGTCTAGGCAAGAAGAGTCGTCCGTACCGGACGCTGGTTCTTTGGAGGTGTCGGTGGAACCGGGGGTTCCGCCGGAGGTTTCTCTGGAGTCCCAGGGGGAGACTTTGTTATTGCAGGATGTGGCCTCTCAGGGGGCAGGTCAGGCTGAAGGGGCCTCTCAGGTTACTGTACTCCCCTCCCTTCCTAGGGTGGTTAGGCCCTCTCCTTCTGTTTCCAAGGCTTCTCCCAGAGGCAGGCCAGGTTTAGCTTCTGTTGGTGTCACTCCTAGTTCATCAGGATCTGTGCCCAAGAAGCACATGCTTAAAATGGCAGAGGATTTAATTACTTTAATTAGAGGTTCTTTGCCCCCTCCTGATAAGAGGCCTAGGGTGGAACCAGAGTTGGGGAGTTTTGAGCAGGCTTCGGATGTTTCAGAGTCTTCGGCTGAAGACTTGCAGGAGTATTCTCCTTATTCTGATTCTGATGTGGATGATTCTACTCCTTCTGCTTCTCCTCCAGAGGATTTTTCTTTTTCAGAGACTCTTCATTCCATGAGGGAACATTTTAAGTGGGAAGGTCAGGACTTCTCTGATTCCAGGAAAAGGCTTAGGGAATTTTTGTTTTTACCCCAGCATAGGCCTTTGGCTATACCTCCTGTTCTGTTTGCAGAGGCTGCTCTTAATCCTGATTCTTTGCCTCCTGCTCCTGTTAAACCGGATAGGTATTACAGGGTGCCTGAAGCTCATAAATATCTTTTTAAGAGTCCTAGGGCGGACCCAGAAACTGTGAGTCAAGGGCCTAAGGGTGTCAAGGCTTCTGTTGTAAAAAATCCGGTTCCTCCAGATAAAGAGGCCAGGGCTTTGGATAGATGGGGAAAGAAAGTCTATACTTCTTCCACCTTAGCTATGAGGGCATTGAATTGCCAGTTTCACATGTTGAAATACCAAAACTATCTACTTTCTCAATTGAAGTCTAAGGTAGATGCTCTGGCGGAAGGTATTGAGTGTAAGGAATTACAGGATTTGGTACATGTTTCTGAACAGGTGGGTAAGCATTCCTTGCAATGTGGTTTTGATGCTGTACAGGCCTCGTCTAGGGTGGCTGCCACTGGGTCAGTTCTTCGCAGGCACGCCTGGCTGAGGGATCAGAATTTATCTGACCATGTTAAGACAAGGATTTTAGATGCTCCTTTACAGTCTGATGTGTTGTTTGGTTCACCTGTGGAGGCAGTCTTAAAGAAAATGGAAGACAAGGCTAAGTCTATGCAGACTGTTAAAGATTTTTTGCAGGTTCAGCCTCCGAAGTTTAGTAGGAATTGGCCTACCAAGGGGTGGACGTATCCTTCTTATGATTCCCAGTCTAGGGGTAGATCTAGACGGGGTAGGGGCAGAGCTCAGGGCTCTTTCAGGCCTAGAACAGGGAGTTCACCTGCACAGTCTTCGGGTGAGGGCAGGGGTCAGTCCTTTGTAAACAGGCCCAATGACCTACCTTTTCAGCTGCCAGAGCCTTCTCGTCTGGCAGCACCTTTGGGAGGAAGGTTGGCACTTACCCAAGACAGATGGGTATTGGATATCATACACCAAGGTTACAAGTTTTATTTCCATACCTTGCCTCCTTTCACAGGCATGCCAGACGTTCCTCCTCAACAAAGAATAGAGGCTCACAAACAAATTTCTCTGCTACTTCAAATAGGGGCCATACAGCTGGTCCCTCTGCCAGAAGTGGGCTTAGGATTTTATTCTCGCCTGTTCCTAGTACCAAAGAAGGGGAACACGTGGAGACCAATTTTGGATTTATCTATCCTCAACACTTATCTGGACATTCCCAAGTTCAAAATGTTGACGTTACAACAGCTTTTACCTCTGCTGGGCAAAGATCACTGGATGGTAACTCTGGATCTCAAGGAGGCTTACCTTCATGTTCCTATCAGACTAAGTTGCAGGAAGTATCTGCGTTTTCGGGCTGGGACTTCTCATTATCAGTTCTCTGCATTGCCCTTTGGCTTATCTACTGCACCCAGAGTGTTCACGAAAGTTCTGGCTCCAGTGATAGCTTTCTTCAGGCTAAAAGGAATACAGATTTATCCTTATTTGGACGATTGCCTGATTCTGGCTCAAGAAAGGGACGAACTTCTTCATCATTTGCAATATGTGATAGCAGTGCTAAGATGCCTGGGGTATTCTGTGAACGAAATAAAGTCCAGTCTAGTACCCTCTCAGGACATGTGCTTTCTGGGTGTAAGACTGAATACAGCATCCCAGATGGCCCTTTTGACCCCGGACAAACAAAAGAATCTTTCCCTTTACTTCCATCAATTGTCTCATCAGTCCAGGCTGACTGCAAGGACAGTCCTTCAAGCCTTGGGGTTCATGGCATCTAGTATTCTGGTGCTTCCCAATGCCAAACTGCATATGAGGAAGCTACAATGGTATCTCAAAAATGTATGGACACAGCACTGCCAGGATTTGGACACTGTCATTCAGATAATACCTTGCATTCAAAAGGAATTTTTGTGGTGGGCTCAGGAATGTCACCTAAACAAGGGACTCTCTGTGACCCGGCCAGAGGCGAGTCAGATTTTAACGACAGATGCCTCAGACAAAGCTTGGGGAGCTCATCTAAATGGAAAGTGGATACAAGACACGTGGCCTGCCAGACTACAACATCTACATATCAACTTGAAGGAGATGTTAGCAGTCCAATTTGCATTAATAGCTTTCAAGGATTTACTTCTTCCAGGGCAGGTGTTGATTCTAACAGACAACACAACTGTCATGTGGTACATCAACAAGCAAGGGGGAACTCATTCTTATCCTCTATGCAGGCAAGCAATGATTTTGTGGGAGACTGCTCTCAGTTTACAGCTAAATCTTCAGGCAAGGTTTCTGCCGGGAGCACAGAACTCCTTAGCAGATGTGTTGAGCAGGCAATTATGGATCCCCACGAGTGGAAATTGGATCCTCATGTATTTCAGAAATTGACAGTGTCATGGGGAACTCCAGACATAGATCTGTTCGCTTCTCCACTAAACTACCAGCTGCCAAGGTTTTGCACAAAAAGGTTTCATCCCACAGCTTGGAAAGTGGATGCTCTTTCTTTCAATTGGAGCAATCTTCATGTGTATGCCTTTCCACCTCTGCCTCTCCTCCCAAAGGTACTCCTAAAGGTCAGACAGGACAAGCCAAAGATGATTTTAATAGCTCCAGATTGGCCTCGACAGCACTGGTACCCTTTACTGAGAAGTCTGGTACGGGAGCCTCCATGGCCTTTGCCTTCGATTCCACACCTACTGTCTCAGGAGAACAGTCATTTACTCAATGTCAAACTTCACTCTCTTCATCTAACAGCCTGGCATATTCTGTTTTGAACCCTGGAGGGTCTCAACTTCCACAGCAAGTTTTGAATGTTATTTTGGAAGCCAGGAGGCCTAGTACAAGGAAAGTGTACGCAGATAAATGGAAGAGATTTTTATTTTGGAGTGCAGCAAAGGAATTTCATGTTTCTGAGCCTAATTTAAGTGTGGCTCTTCAATATCTTACTGAGTTACTGGACAAAGGTTTGTCCTTCTCTTCTATTAAGGTTCATGCTGCAGCAATTTCGGCTCACTATGACTGTGACCCACCATTGTTTTCTCATCCTTTGTTCAAGCAATTTCTTAGAGGGGCAAAGAATATAAGACCCCACGAGAGCTCCTACTCCTGCTTGGGATCTCAATTTTGTGTTGGAGAAACTCACTCTACAACCTTTTGAGCCTGCAGCTACTGCCGAGTTGAAATATTTATCATGGAAGACTGCTTTTTTGTTGGCCATTACCTCTGCAAGAAGGGTTTCTGAATTACAGGCCCTTATGTCAGTTGAGCCTTTCTTAATTTTCCATAAGGATAGGGTATCTTTACGTACTAATCCTTCCTTTATGCCTAAAGTGGTTTCTAGTGTGGCTTTAAACCAAACTATTCATTTGCCTACTTTTTATGCAAATCCCCAAATAAAGGGGAAAAGATTTTGCACACTTTAGATGTACACAGGCAGTTGCGATATTATTTGAGCAGAACTAAAGGGTTCAGACAGTCTCAGCAGTTATTTGTTTCTTTTGCTTTGAGTTCTCAGGGCAAGCCTGTGTCAAAACAAACTATTTCTAAGTGGATTGGGTTTTGCATTGCTTTCTGTTATTCCCATCATGGTAAGGAGATTCCAGCTGGGATTAGGCCTCATTCCACTAGGGCTACTGCCACTGACAGCTTTTTTAGGGGTGGCAACTAAAGATATTTTGGAGGCAGCTACTTGGAGTTCAGTTCATACTTTCTCTAAGCATTATCACCTTCCACTTTACTCTAAATCTAGGGCTGGTTTTGCCACTGCTATTTTACAGGGCATTTTGGCAGCTCCTGCTACTTTATAGTTTTGCCATCCTCCCTTACCTCTGCTTTGGGATTCTACCCAAGTGTAAGGACTGCAGCAATGTGAGATGAAGAACATAGTACAGTTTTGTACCTACCATAAATGTAGATGTTCGAAGATCCACATTGCTGCAGTCCAATTTACCCTCCCTCCTTCCCCTCTGTAGTTAGAGGCGGTTGTGTGGGTTGGGTTGTACATATTGTGTATATTGTATATATTGTACATATTATTGGTGCAAGGGTGGTTGGTTGGTTGTTTGCTGTCTTTTGGTTTTGACCTTTCTTTTTGGGGTCTTCTGACATCTGGGGCAAGAAAAGACTGAGGATATGACGTCGGTCATGCGCATTTGTACCCTGACGTCCTGATGTCAGTCTTATGCGCCTTGACTGACGTCAGCCTTATACTTTGATATTCGGGCCGACCGAGGACAGCGGACTACCCAAGTGTAAGGACTGCAGCAATGTGGATCTTCGAACATCTACATTTATGGTAGGTACAAAACTGTACTTTATGGCTAATAGTGATGTTAGTCCTTATCAATAAAGACTGTCCAGCTTCTTGGCAGGTGCCATCTTCACATAACCAGGCCCATGCAATCATACCGTGCTGGCTTGCTACAACTTGCCAGTCCTTTCCATGCAGACTGCATGTACTAAAGCAGTCATGAAAACAGTCCGTGATCACATCAGCATTAGCTATTTCTTCTCTCTTTTCTTGATGCATCAGCACTTGTACTTTACAAACTGAGGAATGTCTGGTACTAGCCAGTTATCCAGTGTGTCCCGTCTGACTTGTAATTGCAGTTAGAAAAGCAAACTTTAAAAGTACAAATGTGTGCAGTATACTTAATTCCTACAATTCATTCTCCAGTAGTGAAAATGGCTTACACATTTACCCAAAGGGTACCTGTTCAACTCTGTTCACAGATACTTACCGGGATTTTAATCTGTGATGCTCTTACCTAGCCTTATATTCCCATGGTAGTTTTTATCCTTTGTGTTTTACATACAAATAACCCATTGATAGGGCCAGACATGGATATGTTTTCTTTACTGTACTGAATAAGATACAAGCAAAATTCAAAAGATACATTGGACTTGAATAATTTTGTCAGTTACTGTTTTTGAAAGACAGAATATCAAATATCAAAATGTAATTTTGGATATTTCAAACGTCAGATATCAAGTACCAAAACACGTTTTGCAACACAACAAACTTTGCATCAGATATTCTTGTCACCAGTATCTTGTCATTTTAGGTATGCACTTGTTTAAAGTCTACTCTTATTATTCAGATCTGTACCAGTATAGTAACAGTTTAGGATAACTACCCTATGCTGCCCAACTCATAAGCGAGGCTATGGTATCCGGGTCCAAGCAAGCAATAATGCCTGACAGAGTGTGTGTGTCATCTGGCCTCTACACCCCTGGAAGGGCATTAATTACACATTAACACTAACCTGGAGGGCATTATTGCACTTAGAGAATGGACTCTCTGTAAAAGTTTTACTTATTTTATGTACTATTTTTTTTTTTGTGTAGTTTTGATGTAAAATAGTTCCTCCTCCTAATGTTTCATACTTGCTGTAGTATATATATGTTAATGGTGTTGGAGGAAGCACTTGAAATTCAAAATATAACACTTTAAAAAAATCCAGGTATTTAATTTTTAGGTCTCTTACTCCTAAAGTGTTTGGTTTATTGCCAGTCATTGGAAGTTAATAAATAATAATAAGAATGACCTACATTTGAGTTTCGAGTTTTATTTCCTTCAGAAAGTTCATGCGAACACAAATCATTTTAAGTAAGTTTGTAATTTTATAAGAGCAATAATTAGTATCTGCTCTTATTTTGAACATTTGTTCCCATTTATTTTAGGCTTTATCCAGATTTCTTTAGCTGAAGGGTCCAGAAGTTTACAAACATCTTTGCTGCTGCCATTGGTAGATCTCACTCACTCTCTCACACACCCCTCTGCTTCAAAAAAATGCATGCTAACACAAATCATTTAAAATATGTTCCTATTTTGAGCCGTTGTCCTGTTTATTTTAGGCTTATCCAGATACCTTGATCAAAGAGCATACATCTCAACTGTACATATTTTTGCAGAATGCCCGGATTTTTGTCTCCTATCTTCGGTCTGTTCTTCATAAAAATGTTTTTTGACATACCACTGGATTCTAAAGCTTAAAGTCCCTAAATAATGACATGCATTTGAGTTTGAAATTTCATATCCTTCAGAAAATACATGCTAACACAAATTCTGTTCATATATCAACTTTCTAAGTTTATAAGAGCAGTATTCAAAATGTGTTCATATGTCTATGTCAGGCTGTCCAGATTTCTTGTACTAAGAGTTTGGCAGGTATGTCTAAGAGATTGAGAGGTTCGTAAAACTGCTGCCAGGGATCACTCTCACACATGCTACAAGGAATTGTTCAATCGCTTTCACAGTTCACTCACACACACCCATCCACCCACTCTTTCTGCTTTCATGCACGCATTCACTCATACACACAGAAACAAGCACACATACACACACACTTTTCTCTTTCACTCACTCGGCCTCTGTCATACAGTCATACGCACGTACACTCACACACAAATTTTCATTTTATTTTTCTTCTTTTATTTGACACTTGCTAAACAGCAAAAGCACTGCTTAGCAAGTGTAAAATAACTTCTCGCTCACTCTCACTTTCACTGACCTGCACGCATACGCTGACACAGACATAAACACACAGGATTTTTTTTAGTTCTCTCTTCTTTTTTGGATACATTTTAAGCTTGCTAAACAGTGAAAGCGCTGTTTAGCAAGTGTAAAATAATGGCTATTCCGTTTTCTCAGTCTTGGCAGCTTGATATGCTGCAGTGAAGTATCAGGCATTACCTGTACATTAATACCCTGCTGGAGAACATTTGCCCATTTTCTAACAAAGTTTAAAGTACTACTCTTCTCAGCCCTTTTCAGACCCATCATTGAGTACAGTGCCCCCTTTGTTATGTACCTAATTTGACCCTTGCAACTGTCAGAATGCTCACAAAGGTTTCTTACCGGGGAGAATCCCACGGTATGAATGCTGTGTCCTATACTGATCGCCTTAAGGCCCTATTTCTGTACTCAAGTCTCCTGTAGGTTACTGAGAACCAGTCTTTCCCTGGCTTGTAAGGTATACGCAGATCCAGCACTGATGGAACTCTTGCACATTCGCAGAACAAACAACACTAGATCCAAGGAACTGAACTTCACCTGTGACATAAATAGAACATGCTGGAAAGACAGGTATGCATCTCAAAGGATCCCCATTCTATGGAATAGACTCCCCAATCACGTGAAACAGAGTTCATCCCTGTCCAAACGAAACCTTGATCACTGGATGGGAAATTGCAAATTCACCCCGGTCTTACCCCCATGTCTTTGATTGACAGAGGTCGACAGTAAGTAAAGTAATCCAGCTAATATACCCTCCTCACAAATCCTTAACTACCCCAAGGTATTTAGGAACAAAACTAGGATAGGTTGCACAGCTGGACTTATAAAAACCCTGATGGTCAACCTAGTAAAAAAACCTATAAGCCAGAGGTTCAAGGGTCTGTTCTGTGGGCAGTCTTATCAGTGTTCCTGAAGAGTTGCCAGAGCAAAGTGTAGTCAGGGTCTCTCATTTCACAAAAGCTCTTGTTTAGCCATCATGAAGTCAAATGGATAAAGAAATTTCTGTTCAGAGGTAAAATTATATCACTCCCCCCAAACAAAATATACTGCCCCTTCCAAAAATTCCACCCTGGCAAGAATGTGTAACAGCATAGGAGGTTTCTCAGCTCCTGCAAAAAAGAGCCTTCAAAGAGGCCCCAACTGATCAGAAAGGATCCAGAGTCTACTCAAGATTCTTTAGTTCCAAAAAAGACCAAAGACCTCAGGCTCATTTTAGTCTAAATCAGATTACATTTTCAGGTAAAGAAGACAAAATTTTGGAGGGTCACAGTGCAGTCCATCCTTCCTCCCCTGCATGAAGGGGATTGGACAAACTCAATAAATCTTCAGTTTGTTTAGGTGTGTATCAAGATTTTAAAGCAATCCAGAAGGTACTTCTGCTTTTGACTTGGAGACAATAATATCATTTCCAGTCGCTACCATTTAAGCTCAGCACACTCTCTGCAGGTATGCCCCAAGTGCATGTCACAGCACAACTCCGGCTACAGGGTTTGGGTTGTTCCCATATCTTGACAGTTGGCTTCTGTTTGCATATACAAGATAATCCCTTACTTTTTTTGCATCAGTCCTTGGACATCCCAGTAAACACTGAAAAATCCAATCTGGAGCATTCACAGTCCTTGTTTTTTTATAGGCTGTCCTCTACAGCGAGAACAGCAAGAGTCGTAAAAAAGGTTAATCTCTCAGGCTGCAACTCATAGATCTTTACCAGTATAACTCTCTTCCAGCATCTATAGTGTTAAATAGTCTGGACAGGATGACAGTCACCATAGTGTTACATCTCCTTCCATATCACTGTTTTATACTTTACATAAGGAATCTCCTTACAGAAGTTAACCTACAAATTACCTACATAGCCAATTATAATCAAAATTATGTAAAGATAGCACTACTCAATGCTTGAAGCCTAATCAAGAAGTTTCACCCCTTGCAGTCCTTTGTAACTGTTGATAGCAGAAGTAATAACAGTCTTACCACAGAAACACAGGGTAGTAAGGGAAAGGAAGGGGAGAAATTGAATGCCATCATGGAAGTATCAAGTAGAGAAAACTATAAAGCATTTAAGATGAGAAATATCACTGTTGGAATAGTATTGAAGAGGAAACAGATCAACAAAAATATGCAGAAAGATGTGATAAAAGCAATGGGCAGTATCAGAACAGATCAGGATCTATCATGCACTATCTCAAATAATAAACTAAAAATATCAGCACAGGCAGAAAAACTTAAAAGATATGCAGTTAAATAGAAAGGAAAAGTACAAAATAAGCATTTTATTGATGACCCAAAAAAGTTTTATAGCGAATTAGGAAAAAAGGCAAACTGAATTGAAACCACCAAAAGAAAAAGAAATGGACACATTTTAGAGAAATGTATATAAAAATCCTGTGGAACTTAAAGATGCTAAATGGATAGAAGTAAAAGTAAGAACAAGAAGTTCATATGTACAGGATCTAAAATGGGATGTAGTTATTGCTAGAGAGATTGAAATAAAGTAAAGAAAAGCTCCTAATTGGAAAACCCCAGGCCCAGATGCAGAACCTAACTTCTGGCTAAAAGTCTTAACATCTTTAGAAGAAAATTTAAACTGAGTAAGAGCTATTTATATGTAGACCCCAAACAGACACCAGCCTAGTTAACAGGAAAAACAGTACTCCTACTTAAAAGCGAACCTGCAAGCTATCCAAAAACCTGTAGACCAATAACTTGCTTTCCGAAAATATATAAATTTTACACTGGAATTGATGCCGATAAGAGTTGAGTCATTTAGAAGTAAACTCAGTGATGGCAGTGGAACAGGAGGGTAATAAAATAGTCATATGGAACAAAGTTTCATCTGTTAAAGTCATAATGGGGAACTGTGAAATGGAGAAATGTAAGTATGATAGGTATAGACTACAAAAAAACATTTGACAGTATCCCCTTTCATGGATAAAAGAATGCTTAAAAATGTATAAGCTACACCCTACACTGATTGATTATGAAACAGTGGCAAACCACTTTGCAGTTAAGTCAGGATAAAGGACAAATTATTATTCCAGGGATAAAAATTGAAAGGGAAATATTCCAGTTTGAGACACTGCTGCTCTTTTTTTCTTGCCCTTAACCCAGCAAGCTGTCTACTTAACAGATTAGGTCATGGCTACATTTTGGCTTCCAGAAAACAACAAAGTATAAAGGCTTATCCTTTTGTAGATGATTTAAAATTGTATAACTCATCAGATGAGAAACTGAAAGCACAACTGCAAGTGGTAAACAGTTTCAGATGATATAAGAATGTCATTTGGTCTTGATAAATGTGCAAAAGCAGCCTTTAAAGCAGGAAAGCTGCAGCACCAAGAAAAAGTTGGTTTGGTACAGGAATGTGATATAAAAGAACTTTAGCAAGAGGGAGTGTATAAATATTTGGGAATTGATGAAGGAACAACAATAAAACATGAACAAATGCAAATAAAACTTAGTAAGGAATATTTTAAAATACTTGATACTGAAAACAGCATTGACATTTAGGAGCAAAGTTCAAGTTATAAAACAATTTACTCTTCCTGTCCTAACTTACAGTTCTAGAGTGGTCCCAAAAGGTGTTGGATAGGTTGGACAGGAAAACAAGAAGGATGCTTCATGCTCATCAGATGATTTTTAAAAATCAGTGTATGTCAAGACTATATATTCCCCATTCTGAAGGAGGCATGGGACTCCTTAAAATTGATTACATGTATAGATCTGTAATCGTGGACTGCATATCTGCTGACCACACAAGACCCAAACATAGTGAAAGTTTTGAAACATGAGAGTAAGTCTAAGATACTTCCCTGCTTAGTTTAGCAGAAGCATTTTGGTGTCAAGCGGGAATGGAAATCAAACCAAAAGTAGATAAAAATCAGGCAGCAACTGTGAATGTGCCAAGAGTACAAGTTGAAGGGTCAGTTGAGAAGGCAAGAAATGTGAAAAATGCATAAATATAGTTGCAAGTATAGAAAACTCAACTGCATGTTGAGCAGGATTGAATGCAGAATGGTAGACGTAAATTTAAACCAAAAGATGAAAGGTTTATATCGACAGCCCAAGCTAGTGGACTACGAACATGTTTTACAAAGTCCATTGAACATGGGGGTGAAACAGAAATGTAAGTTATGTAAAACAGAATTGGAAACAGTCACACATCTTGTTGCTGATTGTGATGTACTAATGGCAGAAGGACTGTATACTGAAAGGCATTGTAATGTGGCAAGACACAACTGGGATTGTGCAAACATTATACTATTGAAGTAGCTGAAAATCACTGGAAACATGATCCCCAAAGCATTATAGAAAATGATAAAGTTTATATCACTTGGACAACACATTACCAATGGTTCAAAAAACAGATGCTAGAAAACCAGATACAGTAGTCCGGGAAAAGAAGGCTAAAGTAGCATTGATCATTGAAATTGCTACACCCTGTAACTACAGTGTCTTACATACAGAGAGAGAAAAAGTCATAAAATACCAAGATTTGTAGGCAGAAACAAGGGCAGTGTGGAAGAAGAATTCCCAGACTGTTCCAATAGTAGTAGGAGCAAATGGGTCTTATAAAAAAGAATTTACAGTCATACTTAGATACGTTACTGATACATGTAAATTTGTATGAATTGCAGGAGTTATTACTGAGCTCATTGTGGGTGCTGAGAAAAGCACTTCTGGCTTACATCAAAGAATGAAACAATACTAATTTCTTGAACTTTAATCATACTTTGACTTAGGAATGGGATCCATTCCTGTCATGGTATTAGAAACCCAAAAGACTTGGAGAAGTAAAAAGATAATGGGATCCATTCCTGTCATGGTATTAGAAACCCAAAAGACTTGGAGAAGTAAAAAGATAGCCCAATGGCCTCCCAGTATACTGAAGCCCTTTAGATCTTTTAGGCACTGTACGTCACACACATGCTTCACACACAAAGGTGTAGGGCATAAAGGTGATGTATGAACACAGGCACTCAGAACTTCTTTGCCGCCAGTGCAAATGCTGTTATCAAACATCAGTTTGAATGCCATTCTGCTGTGCTGTTTGCCAAACTGCTTTCAGATGAGTGCCCCCTTGGGGTTTCTTCTCTCCTTTTTGCAATTTTGTCTTATTTGTGTTCATCATCTGGAAAGGGAAAATTCAGTGTGGGAGGTTGATTATCCATAAAGACCATCATGACCAGTGTCTTTTTGCCTGGGTACTTTTCACGACTATTCTGTAAAGTGTTTGCTCCCAAGACCCTCCATAGTCACTTACCTTCTTTGTCCATACACCTTGAGCGTTAACTACTTAAGCTTTTGTCTCAGGGTGTTATGGCAGAATCCTCCTGTCCCGAGGGCTAGATGTCTGCCAAGAAACCTAGGCCTGATCTGATTGCTATCTAGCCTCCACTAGACATCTCTCTCTCTCTAGAAACTAGTGAAAGCCCTGAAGACCATTTGGTGCTTGCCTTGTATTCTTCTGCTGTGGCCCGATCAGATGCCAGCATGTATCCGAGTTATTGCAGCTCCTTGGGGACTTTTCCAATGTCTGCACCAGACGTTGAGGAATATTGGCTGTTTATTTCTGAAGGTCTGAGGAGCATTCCTCAGATTTTCGGAAGGGATAAGATCCCTGCTACCATTATTGAACCTCAAGAGGGTCTGAACCTCCAAGGGTGCTTAGGGCAGATGTCCCTCTTAAGAAAAAGCAGAAAATAAATGTATATTTTCTCTGTTGCTAAAAATCTCCAGAATAAATGGCAGAATTTTACTCGGGGGTCTGTTCAATGCTTTAATGTTTTTGAAGCCTCCTCAACTGGTGTCTGACCCTGACGCTCTCCCTGGTCTTCCACCCTTGTTAAGAAGCCTAAGGAACTGGATTCCTCAGATGAGGATTTGGATTTTGCAGATGAATCCCTACCAAACTTCTCTCAAATTCTTTCTTCTCTAGACTATGGTTCAGAGGAAGAGGATTTGTTAAGTCCAGATTCCCGCTTTGAGTAATTATCCCTTGGTGATAGTTATTACCTGTATGACGGAGTATTTTAAGTGGGATTGCTCCCAGGTCTCTGACATCCCAAAGAGGGTACTACAAGCTTCTACAAATGGAGTTTTCTCAAGCCATCTATTCCTCCTGTTTGGCAGCCCTTTTGGGCACTTTTATTTCTGCCTATGATGCTCTTGATTCTCAGCCTACTACTCCCAAGAAACCTGACAGATTCTACATGGTGCCTGAGGATTGCAAGTTTTTGTATAAATGCCCTTCAGTGGTTTCACTCTCCTCTGATAAACCTTCTAAGCTGTCAACATCTACTAAGCTCCTTCATTCAAATGAGGACAGTTGAGCTATGGCAAAGTTTGGTAAGAAAGTTCATACTGCTGCCACACTGTCTTTTAGAGCTATTAATTACCAAACCCGCGTGACCAGATACGTCTTGGTTGTTACTTCTCGGGTAGCTAAGGTGGTGTCTGACCTTTCTGATGGGAAGGCTACAGCTCTTTCCATGCTTGGGTCCACCTAATTGGGTTGCCCTTTACTCTGTAAAATGCAGCTGTGCTGCTGCTGATGCCTTTTCCAGGGCTGCTGCCCTTGGTCCTTTAATGAGGTGTTATTCTTACGTCTTCAGGCTTTACCTGACAGTTATTAAAGCCAAGCATTTGGATACCCATGTAGATAACAAAAATCTTTTTGGAACAGCTGCTTCTGACCTATTTAAGTCCCTCCAGGATAAGGGTAAGGCCTTGCAGGAACTCAAACATTTTTTGTCTGCCCTATCACCATGTTCCAGAGGAACTACCCCTCTGAGTATGCCTTTGTTCATAGGGAATCCACCCTCCTTGTAAGGGTAAGAAGGGATCTAAGCATATTCCTCCTGCTTAATCCACTCAGACTCCATCTCAAAATTCTTATTTTGAGGGCCAACCTGTCTCCATTTGATTTTTGACCTTCCCTTCCCCTTGGTCAGTCTCAATCTCTTCCATATCAGCATTGGATTATCTGACTCCTAGGGTGCTATCTGTTATTAGTCAGCAGTATTTCATGGTTTGAAAATCCCTTATCCCCTTTTCAGATATTCCTCAACCTCCTCTAGAACAGCTTCCTCATTTCCAGGAGGTTCTTCAATCCCTTTTGGATCAGGGCACTATTCCACTCATTTCCCCCACCGAAGTAGGGAAGGGGTTTTACTCCAGAATAGATTTGGTTCCTCAGAAGGAGGGTACTTGGAGACCAATTTTGAATCTTTCTCTACTCAACACCTTTCTCAAGGTTCCTTATTTCTGGATGCTGTCTCTTCAGACCTTGTTTCCTTCTCTTCTTCCCCAGGATTTTTTGGTTTCTGTAGACCTCAAAGATGACTATCTGCATATCCCAATTCACCCTGTGTTCAGGAAGTTTTTGCATTTGTCTGTTTCTTCCATACATTTTTCGGTTCTCCACTTTGTCCTCTGGCCCTTCTTCACCCTAGGGGTATTCAGAAAATGCCTCACTCTTGTTATTGCTTTTTGCAGACTTCAGGGGATATAGATTTTTCCTTATCTGGATAACCTTGTCATTCAAGCTCCATCTCCCAGCTGGGTTCTGACAACCTTCTTCCAGTCCCATCTTCCTCTGTCCTCTCATGGCCAGAGAATTTCTCAGGGTTCTGGGATTTATGAGCTCCACTATTCCCATGCTCCCTCTTGCCAGGCTCCAAATGAGGAAATTTCAGTGGTACCTCAAATCAGTGTGGCTTCAACATTGCCACCCCGTTCTAACTGATGTCCGAAAAAGTTAACAATTGTCTCGTCTGTGGAAAGCAAATTCCACACTGAGACTTCCGTTCATACTGCATCACATGTTTAGGCCCAGATCACAACGTCCCCCACTGCCAATCCCATTGCCAATTCTGTGTACTCTTTATAGTGAGAACTATTTGTCGTTGAGCTTTTTTTGTAGCCAGGTATTTTTGTCTTCCGTCTTCACATTCTGAAACGACGTCCATCAGCCAACAATCCGTAGACATTCCGAAAATATGTAAGGCTAAAGATAGAGACAGAGCACACAAAGCTAAGTCTTCTGATGACTCTACTGCTAAGCAGGTTGTTAGTTCTCCAGAATTCAGTGAGGTGCCTTTGCAGCCCCTGATGCTGGATACGATACCTTCTCAGGCCTCTACTGAGACCCTTTTGGAGTCTGGTATGCCGCAGAAATCTTCGTCTTCTGAGCCTTTGGTTGTCTCTACCTTAGTTGGGTCTAGAGCCGCGACACAGGCACCAGCTTCTGCGGCGGCTTTTCGCACTACTGAATCTAGACAAAAAATGACGTCTTCTCCTCCAACTACCATTTCTGTCAGACCGATGGGTACTCATAGGCCTAGAGACAAGGCCACTCCTAGGAAAACTACCTCTAGCCACAATTTTACCCCTGCTCCACCACCCCAAGCTCAAATGCTTGAAATGGCAGAGGATCTTATCACCCTTATCAGGGGTAGTAAGGCCACACCTTCTAAAAGGAAAAGGGACCCTTCCCCTGAAATACTGATGGAACAGGATTCTGAGGAGTCTGATTTTTCAGATTTTGAAGAGGAACAACAATCTCTTACTGCTTATGAGGATTCAGATGCAGAAGAATCCATTCCTTCTGCCTCCCCACCAGAAGATCCTTCCTTTGGGGAAACCCTTCACACCCTCAGGGAACATTTCCACTGGGAATCCTAGGACTTCCCTCAGTCTAAGAAAAGACTGAGAGTTTCTAGACCTGCCCCACCACAGACCCTTTGCCCACCCCCCCTATCTTAGAGGTGGTTGATGATATCTTCCAGGAATCCAGCTGAACTCCTGGCACCTTCCCACCTGCTCCCAGAAAACCTGACAGGTATTACAGAGTACCAGATTCTCACAAATACCTGCACAGAAATCCTGCTGCAGAGCCGAAGGTCATTACACAGGGACCAAAAGGAGCTAAGGCTTGTTCTGCAGAGAGTCCTACTCCTTCTGACAAGGACTCCAGAGCTCTGGACAGATGGGGTAAACAAGTATGCACCTCTGCAACCTTAGCTATCCCAGCACTCAACTGTCAGTTCTGCATGTTAAAATAGCAACACCACACTTTGGAACTGGTAAAACAAAAGATTTCAACCTTTCCTAACTGTGCCAATTCGAAAGAGTTAGCAGGTTTACGGCCCTCTACTTGTCAAGTGGCTAAACACTCATTACACTGCGGATATGACACCCTAGAAGCCTCAGGCAGGGCAGCAGTGTCAGGATTTGTTATTAGGAGACATGCATGGTTGAAGGAACAGCCTTTCCCTGATCATGTCATCTAAATTACTTGAGGCACCCTTGGATAAGGACCGCTTGTTTGGAGTAAAAGCGGAAGAGATGCTTGAAAAGATGGAAGACATAGCAAAATCTGTGCAAACAGTAAAAGATTTCCTTCAGGTACAACCTCCTAGGTTCAGCAGGAATTTTCCCTCAAAACACTGGTCCTTTCCTGCACCTAGCAGACAGGGGCAAGGTAAAGCCCAGCAGGGAAAGACCACCCAGACTCCTATCCCAGGGACAGCAAAGAACCATACAGTGGACCACTTCCACTCCAAAGACAGGGAGTTCTAAGCCATCCCTGTATGGCAAAAACACTCCGTGACTCCCTCTGCCCTCCTTTCACTCACCAAAAACTAGGAGGAAGGCTCTCCCTCTGCAAAGAGAATTGGCTTTCTGTAACAAAGGACCAATGGGTCTTAAAGATAATTTCTCAGGGATGCAAATTCTCCTTCAGCGAACTCCCAATTCCAAAGGGTACCCAGACTTGCATCCAAATCAGTGGGCAGAAGCATTGAAATAAGTCCAAACTCTCATATCCCAAGGGGCAGTAGAACCTGCCCCCTCAGATTAAACAGGCAAAGGCTTTTATTCCAGACTATTCCTTGTTCCCAGAAAAGAGGGCACTTGGTGACCCATCCTGGATCTATCCATTCTGAACACCTTCCTGGTGGTCCCCAAATTCAAAATTTTAACTTTGCAGCAGCTGCTGCCTATGCTGGCAAAAATGTCTGGTTAGTTACACTATATCTAAAAGATGCTTACCTCCACATCCCCATAAGGGAATCCTGCAGGAAATTCCTTTGCTTCAGATCAGACTCGCAACACTTTCAGTCCTCTGCGATAGTCTTTGGCTTATCTACTTCTCCCACGCTATTCACCAAATGCTTAGCCCCAGTCATAGCCTTTTGCAGACAGAAAAATATACAAATTTTACCCTTACCTGGATGACTGCCTCATTCAGGCAGATTGCAAAGAAAAGCTCCTCCAGGACCTCCTCTTTGTCAAAACCCTCCTAACCTCCTTAGGGTACACCATCAATGAGAAGAAATCAAGGCACAGTCACAAAAAGCCAAGCACCCAACTAGAGATGAAAATATTTAATCTGTGGCAACACAGGACATAGAAAACAAACCGGTTTTGGCCTGGTGGCCTTTTTCATTGTATAAGAAATCAAGGCAAACATCCTGCAAGGAAGATTATTTTCTTGGGGGCACTGCTGGACACAGCATCCCAAATGGCCTTCCTATCCCCAGAAAAACAGAGCTTTCTACCTCTCTGTTTTTAACCAGCTGGTTTCCAGACATCACCTCACTGCGAGGAAGTTCCTGCAAGCCTTGGGGTACATGGCATCTTGCATCCTTCTAATTCCTCTGGCCAGGCTTCACATGAGAAAACTTCAGTGGTACCTAAAAGAACCTTTGGTGTCAGCACTCTCAACCTCTAGAGACCTTCCTACCTCTGATCCCCCTGCATAAGGGCAGAGTTTCTCTGGTGGGGAGGGGCCTGTGCCCAGAACAAGGGTCTTCCCTTCACTCTCCGCCCAACCGGCCAGACCATTACCACCAATGCCTCAGACATAGCTTGGAGTGCTCACCTAGAAGGAAGGTACACCCAAGGTCTGTGGGATGCCCAACACCTTCCCTTACACATCAACCAGAAGGAAATTATGGCATTACAAAAGGCTCTGACATCCTTCAAACCCCATCTCAAGCCAGGAGTTCTTATCAAAACAGGTAACACCACAGTAATGTGGTACATCAGCAAACAGGGAAGGACCCAATCTTTACCCTCTGTGCAGGCTAGCCATGAACCTTGGGCTGGCAGCCTCTTCCATGGGACTACACCTGATAGCACAATACCTACTAGGGATCAGCAACACCCTGACAGACCATTAAGCAGAAACTTACTGGACCCCCACGAATGGTAGCTCCACAGAAACATTTTTTTACAAATCATTCAGGCATGGGGGACTCTGGAGGTGGATCTCTTTGCTTTACATCCCAGCCATCAGCTGAAAAAATTCTGTACCAGGGAGTATCACCACCTATCGTGGAAGGTGGATGCCTTGAACTTCCCCTTAAACACCGTCTTTGTGTTCACATTCCCTCCTTTGTCTCTTATACCCAAGGTACTGATCAAAATAAGGGGGGAGAGAGAGACCAAAGGCAATCCTCATTGCTCCAGATTGGCCCAGACAACATTGGTACCCCTTACTGCGCAGCCTGACGTCACAGCCTCCCAGGCAGTTTCCCCTGATCTCAGACCTCTTAACTGGGGGGGGGGATGCTGCACCCAGACTTGCAGACTCTCAAACACTCGCAAACAGGTCCCAGACATTATCACAGTGGCCAGAAGGCCCAGCACCAGAAAATTTTATGTAGGAAAATGGAAAAGATTCTGCTCCTGGTGCCAGTCCAGAGGGGGCAGTACCTCACAACCTTCCATTCCTCTTATCCTGGACTATCTAGCGGAGCTACTTAATAGTGGCCTCTCCTTCTCCTCTATTAAAATACATGCCTCAGCCATTTCAGCTCATTTTGATATAGAACAGCCCCTGTTATCCCATCCTTTGATTAAACAGTTCCTCAGAGGGGCTTCTAATATCAGACCTCCCAAAAGGCCACCCACTCTAGCCTGGGACCTGAATTATGTTTTGGAAAAACTAACTTTACCACCCTTTGAACCCGCTGCTTTAGCAGAACTAAGATACCTCTCCTGGAAGACTGCTTTTCTCCTAGCTATTACCTCAGCCAGAAGAGTTTCAGAACTTCAGGCACTGATGGTCATTGAGCCCTTCATCATCTTCCATGCAGACAGGGTCTCCCTGAGGACTAATCCATCCTTTATGCCCAAGGTGGTATCTAATATAGCTCTCAACCAGGCCATATATCTACCCAACTTCTTTCCTAACCCTCAAAAGAAGGGGGAAAGAATTCTGCACTCACTAGACATGCACAGGCACCTCAGATACTATCTGGACCATACTAAACCCTTCAGGAAAATAGACCAACTACTTGTCAGCTTTGCCTCAGGGGCAGAGAGGAAGCCTGTTTCCAAACAAACCATTTCCAAATGGATATCACTATGTATCCATTTCTGCTACAGTTTGCATGGGGAACCCCCCCCCCCCCGCAAGTCTGTTCGAACCCATTCCACTAGGGCAGCCTCCACTTCCACAGCATTCCACAGAGGAGTTCCCACCAGGGACATCCTGGAAGTTGCCACCTGGACTTCTGTCCATACGTTTACCAAGCATTACCACCTACCTTTATTTTCTAAAGCTAGGGCAGGGTTTGCCTCTGCAGTTCTGCAGGGCATGCTGACCCATTCCTAGGTCTCTTACTAATCCTACCACCCCTCTCCTCAGCTTTGGGAATCCTCCCACAGGTGATGACTGTAACAGTGAAACATGAAGAACATAATATAGTTGCGTACACTTCCCATAAATGTAGATGTTCGAGTGGATTCACTGTTGTAGTCCTGGTTTCCCACACTTGTTCCCCCTTGTATCTTCTTTCTTTAGGGAGACAAGTTTCTAAGGGTGGCTTTTAGCCACCATGACCACTTTACCATATTTACTTGGGCCTCTGACTGGTTGGGGCAAGAAAAACTGATGTAATGGCGTCAGCTGCCTTCCTTTATAGCACTGACAACCTGACATCAGCCAGCAAGCAACAGCAGCCGACGCAGAAAAGCATTGACTCTGGTATTCAGGCTGGCCAAGGGTTACTACAGCAGGGATATCCCACAGGTTGATGACTGCAACAGTGAATACACTCTAACATTTATGGTAAGTATACACAACTGTACTTTTCACAGAGACGTGTTCCTGGACATAGTCCATTGGTGAATTATTCCTCAGATAGAACTTTTTGCCTCCCCACTAAACAGACAGTTTCTTCTGTTCTGTTCCAGACAGCCAAGTTCTGTGACTTGGAAAGTGGACGCTCCATGTTTCTTTGGAATGGGATGTTTCTCTACCCTTCACCCACTTCCTCTGTTGCCATGGATTCTGCACAAGATCAGGCAAGACTCTCCCAAAATCTGGCTGGTGACTCCCTTTTGGTCCAGACAGCATTGATTTCCCCTTTTTTCTCATTTGGCCAGTGGCAGTCCCCACAGTCTGCCTCATTTGGTGGTGCCTTGTATATACACAAGTCGAAAGTTCCCTGTAACACTGTATTGGAACTCTACCCCATTTCTGTGGTACTCACTAGGTAACAGGTTTGCATGGTGAGCAGCACTTATGCATTCAGCTAAAACCTTTTAGATAATGCTGCGGGCTAAAATGAGGTAATACTGTCACTGTGCAATGAGCAGCTAGTTTGGACACTGGGCAGCATCGCAGACTATGTTAGCTGAACTTACAGGAAGCAGGCACTGCCCCACCTTCTGTTTATGTACACCCACCACTCGTATCCCTTATAAGTATATTAAGACTAGCATCCATGGATGGACACTTTTCTACTGTGTCTTTCTCCAGCTTGGTGAACATGGGCATCCTGAGGCATTGTAGCAGTTGCCTCAGATACACTGGCAATCACTTAATTCTTAAGCAGACATATACAGTATGTGAGAGATGTACTTATTCATTGTCACCGGAGGCCAAACTCTCACATACAGACACTAACTGCAGCAAACAGGTTGTCAGTGACTCACTCCACTCATTACACCCACTAAAGGCCATCAGTTTAAACCTATATATGCGAAGGTGCCCACATGTAACCTTCCTAAGCTTAAAAGGCCTCATAGGTGCACTCCTCAGAAACCCCACATTCATACAAACAAGAGACATGCCAGCACAACACACACTGCCACATCTCATTGTGTGTCAACTACCATGCCCTTAACATGAAACAGTTCACAACCCAACCTTCTAGTTGTAGAGACACCATTGTGTGAGACAGATGTCCCCTTACAAGGTTGGATAAAGAGA
Organism: Protopterus annectens; assembly: GCF_019279795.1. Taxonomy (NCBI): domain Eukaryota; kingdom Metazoa; phylum Chordata; order Ceratodontiformes; family Protopteridae; genus Protopterus; species Protopterus annectens. Next base: position 938,126,373 of record NC_056744.1, on the reverse strand, counting down.
GAGTTAGTTAGCTGTCTGTTAGGAGGCCAGGATCCTGCAGGTCACACATGCAGTCACGTAAATCAGATTATAATGGCAAGGCTTGTAAAGGCTTTCAAACTGTTGGCCTAATAATCTCCTATGAACCAGAAAGTCATATATGTCCAAATGGGAAATAATTTGTCAGGTGACTCTCACCATCAGGATCCACCCTCTGTGGCAGTTCCTCTGGATGTTCATCGTGTTACCCTGCTGCAGTCATCACACTTGGGTTATCCTGTCGTCAGGCGGTCCCACAGTTGGCCGGAATTCCAAAGTCTTGGTCCGGCGTCGGTTGCTGTCGCTTCTTCCCTGACGTCAATGCGCCAGGGGTATATATAATGCAACCGATGCCATTTTCTTCAGTCTTTCTTGCCGCGTGGTGCCCGAAGCAGAAGCAGTTCGCAAGTGCCGGTCGGCTGACTCCTGAGATTTTCGAATTCGAATTTCAGACCGAAGTCTTCTATAAAGCTAAGTACCCCGTTGGGGAAACTTTTCTTGCCTCAGACCGATGTCAGAAAAAGTTAACAATTGTGTTTCTTGTGGGAAGCAAATACCTCATAAGGATTTTCATTCTTATTGCATACCTTGCCTAGGCCCAGACCACGACGTCACTAGTTGTCGTTTTTGTGCTAGGTTTAATAAGCGTACTATTAAGACGCTTTGATTTTGCACGACACTACTTCAGTAGAAAATTTAACTACACTATGCCATCACAGGAACCGACTACCATCGTGCACAAAAAACGCAAGGATAAGGACAGACAGCCCAGGCCTAAGCCAAATTCTGAGGCCTTGGCTGGTCCGGTCTTTAGTTCTCCGGTTCTCAGTGAGGCTCCAACGCAGCCCCTGACTACCGCAGATCTGGAACCCAAGACCGCTTCGGAACTTTTGGCAGAATGTACCAGGCCAACACAGCCATTTTGTTCAGGCCCTACCGACGACATTGCTGAAAAAGATGTCGGTGCTGCAGAAACGCCATCGGTTTCTAAAGGCGTTTTCAGACCGACGACGCTCACCATTAAAACGTATCCTAAGACTAAAACTCCTATTAAATCTAAAAGGACTGCACTTCAGTCCCCTGTTCAAGGCCCCATGCCTAAGAAACAGATGCTCAAAATGGCTGAAGATTTGATCTCTTCAATCAGGGGTTCCCAGCCCCCTACTGACAAAAGGCCTAGACAAGAGGAAGATTATGCATCCTCTGAACAAGTGTCCATTTCTTCAGACTCCTCTGAGGACCAAGATTACTATTCTCCCCTTATGAAGATTCTGATGCTGAGGATTCCATTCCCTCAGCTTCTCCTCCTGAAAGACTACTCCTTTGGGGAAACTTTACACACTATGTAGGAACATTTTCACTGGGAAGGTCAGGACTACTCTGACACGAAGAAAAGGCTCAGAGAGTTTCTTTTACTCCCCCAGCACAGACCACTTGCCATCCCACCAGTTTTAGACATTGTGGATGATGTTTACTTAGAATCCAGTTTGAACCCAGACTCTCTACCTCCTGCTCCGGCCAAGCCTGACAGATACTATAGAGTGCCTGATTCCCACAAATTTCTTTATAAAAGCCCTGTTGCTGACACAGAGACAATCTCCCAGGGTCCCAAAGGGGCTAAGGCTTCTATGGCTAAAAATCCTGTACGCTCTGAGAGGAATTCCAGAGCACTAGACAGGTGGGGGAAAAAGGTTTACACCTCAGCCACTCTAGCTATGAGGGCACTAAATTGCCAATTTCACTTGCTTAAGTATCAGCAATTTCTAATCTCTCAGTTAAAGCAAAAAATGACCACTCTCCTTCAACAGTCTGAATTGAAAGAAGTGCAGGATCTGTTGCATGCAACTGAACAGGTGGGAAAACATACCTTACAATGTGGGTTTGATTCTTTGAAGACCTCCTGCAGAGCAGCTGTCACTGGGTCTGTTATACTTAGGCATGCTTGGTTAAAGGAACAAACACTGCCTGATCATGTTAAAGCGAAGCTTCTAGATGCTCCCTTACAGCAGGATGTTCTTTTTGGAGTTAAAGCAGAAGAAGTCTTAAAGAAAATGGAGGATAAGGCAAAATCTATGCAGACAGTCCAATATTTCCTACAGGTACAGCCCCCTCACTTCAGCAGAAACTGGCCAACAAAAAATTGGTCCTTTCTAGCTACTGACAGACCACAGAGGGGTAAATACAGACGTCCAAGGGGCCAGAGGACAACCACAAGCCCAGTACAAACCTCGCCAATAGGGCACTACAACACAGAAGGGAGGAGAAGACAGGTCCCAATCTACCAGAAGGCAAACTCAATGACTTGCACCTCATCTGGCCAAGCAACACTCTCTTGGCAGCCCCCTTGGGAGGAAACCTCGCTCTTTTTTCATACAACTGGCACATTGTCACAAAGGACAAATGGGTCCTAGACATAATTTTACGAGGATACAGATTCCATTTTCACACCTTGCCAATGAAAAGAGGAATGCCAAACCTGCCACAAAATCAATGGGCAGAGGCACAAAAACAAATTACAGCTCTCATAGACATGAGAGCCATTCAACTGGTACCTACTCGAGAGCAAGGTCAAGGATTTTACTCAAGATTCTTTCTAGTGCCCAGAAAGGAATAATGCCTGGAGACCAATTCTGGACCTTTCAATTCTAAACACCTTCTTACAAGTACCCAAATTCAAGATGCTAACACTACAGCCACTTCTTCCCATGTTGGGCAAGGAAGCATGGCTAGTAACGTTGGACCTCAAGGAGGCATACCTGCATGTCCCTATCAGACAAAGTTGCAGAAGATACCTCTGTTTCATTGCAGGTTCAACCCATTACCAATTCTCTGCACTACCCTTTGGCTTACCTACTGCGCCCAGAGTCTTCACAAATTGCCTGGCATCAGTAATTGCATACTGCAGACAAAGAGTAATTCAAATATATACCCATACCTGGACAACTGCCTCATCCAAGCAGAAAGCAAGGACATTCTCTTACATCATCTGTTTTTTGTAAAACATCTACTAAATTGCCTGGGGTACACAGTAAACGAAAAGCAGTCAAAACTAGTACCCTCACAAAATATGACATTCGTGGGTGCCAGCTTGAATACAACGGCCCAGAAGGCTTATCTGATACCAGACAAACTACAACTGACTCAATATTTCAAAACAATGGCAACAAAGACCCAATTAACTGCAAGAAAAGTTCTGCAGGCCTTGGGCTTCATGGCATCTTGCATACTACTAATACCATTTGCAAAGCTGCATATGAGGAAATTACAGTGGTACCTAAAAAGTGTATGGTCTCAACACAGCCACAGCTTGGACACAATGATATCTCTCATTCCCTGCCTACAACAGGAGTTTCTATGGTGGTCACAGGCATGTCACCTCAACAAGGTTCAGCCTTTCACCTTGTCCCCAGCCAGGCAAACTATCACAACAGATGCATCAGACTACGCCTGGGGGGCACACATGGCAGGACAGTGCGTTCAAGGTGTATGGACTGCAGATCAAAGGAATCTGCACATTAATCAAAAAGAGATGCTAGCTGTACAGAAAACTCTGACAGCCTTCAAGAATCTATTACATCCAGGACAACTTACAATAAAGACGGACAACACCACAGTAATGTGGTACATAAACAAACAAGGGGGTACTCACTCCTACCCTCTATGCAGGCAAGCAATGATCTTATGGAACACAGCTCTGGCTTACCAAGTTAAGTTACAAGCTCAATTCCTGCCAGGGAAGAAGAATACATTGGCAGATGACCTCAGCAGAGACATCATGGATCCCCACAAGTGGAAACTAGATCCACAAGTATTTACAATGATAACTCAAAAGTGGGGCCTTCCAGACATAGACCTGTTTGCCAGTCCTCAAAACTATCAACTACAAAATTTTGTACACGGACACTTCACCATCAAGCTTGGAAAGGGTACGCACTCTCTTTCAGTTGGAAAAACCTGACAGTATATGCCTTCCCTCCATTGCCTCTCCTCACAAAGGTATTTCTGAAAGTCAAAAAGGAGAGACCACAACTGATTCTCATAGCCAGACTGGCCACGCCAGCACTGGTACCCACTATTGAGGAATATGGCCCACGGCTCACCTTGGATATTACCACAAATTTCCCATTTGCTCACACAACAAAACAATCAGATTCTTCACAGCCAGCTCAAAACCTTAAATCTGGCTGCATGGCAATCAACTAAGCATCCAGCCATCTCCTCTTTCCCAAGCAGTTATGAATGTTATTCTGGAAGCTAGGAGGCCAAGCACCCACCCAGGAGAGCACCTACACCAACATGGGACCTCAATTTTGTTCTGGAAAAACTAACGTTACCTCCCTTTGAACCAGCTTTCTCTGCAGATCTTCAGTTCCTATCGTGGAAAACTGCCCCGCTGCTAGCAATAACTTGAGCTAGAAGAGTCTCAGAGCTGCAGGCACTAATGGCAGTGGAGCCTTTCCTCATTTTTCATCAAGACAGAGTTTCTCTACGAACTAATCCTTCCTTTATGCCTAAGGTGGTTTCCAGTGTGGCTTTAAATCAAACCATCCACTTACCCATCTTCTTCCCAAATCCACAGAACAAAGGTGAGAGACTCCTGCATTCCTTGGACATTCACAGGCAACTTCGTTACTACTTGGACAAAACTAAGGCTTTCAGAAAATCTAACCAGCTCTTTGTATCCTATACTACAGCTTCACAAGGGAAGGCTATATCAAAACAAACCATTTCCAAATGGATAGGTCATTGCATACGTTTCTGCTATACTCATCATGGAAAACCAGTTCCTGCTAATATTAGGCCCCACTCTACCAGGGCAACAGCTACTTCTACAGCCTTTCTCAGGGGGGTTCCAACCAAGGAGATTTTGCAACTCTGAGTTCAGTACATACCTTTACCAAACACGATCACTTACCACTTTACTCTAAAACTAGGGCAGGCTTCGCCACTGCAGTTCTGCAGGGCCTTCTAGCCTCCTCTAACCCTCTATGATTCCTCCACCCATCCTTAGCTTTGGGATTCAACCCAAGTGTGATGACTGCAGCAGGGTAACACGATGAACATAGTACAATTTTGTACCTACCATAAATGTAGATGTTCGAGTGTACACCCTGCTGCAGTCCAGTTTACCCTCCCTCCCCTCTGATCTAACTGGCTAAATCTCTACAATACCTTTCTGATATATTTGCTTATAGCTGAAGGGATTTTGTGTTTGTGCAAAGTTTACTCAATTTGGTACTAATAACTGACCACCTTTTTGGGGGCACCTGACATCTGGGGCAAGACAAACTGAAGAAAATGGCGTCGGTTGCATTATATATATCCCTGGCACACTGACGTCAGGGAAGAAGCGACAGCAACCGACGCCGACTGTGGGACCACATGACGACAGGATAACCCAAGTGTGATGACTGCAGCAGGGTGTAAACTCGAACATCTACATTTATGGTAGGTACAGAACTGTACTTTCTCTCTTATCTGTGTGATCTGCTTCGTGCTGGGTTGGCATATTCTTCAGTTAAAGCACACCTCTCAGTAATTGTTTGTCTGCCATTGAATCCTGCTCTGGATAGCTGTTATAGCAAAACCATGTCTAGTTCTACAGGCTGCATCTCCGTTACACTGCTTGGCAAATATGTATTTCAGAGAACAGGTGCCAGCTTCACAAATGGCTGCCATGGTCGTCTGGTCTTTCACTTTGAGCTCATGCAATTTCTTAAAGGTGTCCTTCATATCAGTCCTCCTAGAAACCCTATTCCACCTTCTTGGGACCCCAATTTTGTACTTGAAAAATTGACTTGGGCTCCTTTTGAGCCTGCTTCTTCAGATTCCTTGCAACATTGTACTTGGAAGACTGTTCTTCTTTTGGCTTTTACTACAGTCAAGTGTGTGTCTGAATTCAGGCTTTTATGACTATTTCTCATCCTCCCTCTTTTTCTCCCTTCTCTACAGTCTGCCAGTGTAAAGAATCTTTACACATTGGATCTGCATAGATAACTCTGGTATTATTTTGGTAAGAAAAAGACAATTTGTAAGTCTAAGCAGCTTTTTTTTTCTTCCCAGGAATTTGGGTTTGGCTGTTTCCAAGCAAACTGTCATCCTGGATTTGTAAGGCCATTACCTTTTCTTATTCCTTTCATAGAAAATTTCTTTCTTTGTCTATAAAGGCACATTCTACTATGGTGGTTGTCTCCTGTGGTGCTCTTTTCACAGATTTGGATGCCAGTTTCTCCCTTGAGGCTGCTACTTGGTCCTCTGTTTATACTTTCACTAAACATTACAAACCAGAAGTTGTTTCTAGGGCCTGGGCAGGTTTTGCCAGGACTGTTCTACATGGTTTGTAGAGGGCTGTTCTGTGCCTTCCTCCTCCCAGCCACCTTCTTAGCTGTTGCGTTATCCTTTACATAAGGAAAAGTACAACAGTGATATGGAAGGACAAAGTTCAGTTGTGTAAAATCTTACCATAGCAGTAGATATCCTCCTTTTCACTATTACAGTATTGGGTCCCTCCAGTCCCCCCTTTTTCTAGCTCTGGCCCTGAGTTTTTTTTGCCCTCCTGACCGAGGGGCCCTTGTTTCCTTTTTCTTCTGCCATTTTTTCCTTTTGGATGCACATGTGCTGTTTTGTCCCTTTTCTGACTTTTTAGTTCTAAGTGTTTGTGTCCATGTGTCACCTTTATGCATTACGCCTTGAGTATGGAGTATACATGTGAAGTGTAATGCCTATAAGATCTAAAGGCTTGGGTATACCAGATGTTGGGCTGTCCTTGACAGGAGATCCCTTATTTAAAGAATACTGCAACAACAAAATGGACATATACTATACTTTCTACATGCCAAATGTCACATGAGAACTTTATAGTAGACACTCAATGTGCAGTGGCCTCAGTCCACTCGCAGCTGTCTTCTTTCACGCTATTTACAGTTTGCAATATAAAGTAGTGGATTCAGTGTCCTGTTGTAAAAGAGGTTTATCCATTCAATCTTCCCCTGCCATCAGCCACAGTTAACCATGGATGCTTCCTCTATGTGGTTGTGGGGTACTACAAGCAGAGGGACACTTCAAGGAACTTTGTACAACAAGAAGTTCACTTCTGCATCAGTGTTCTGGAGATGAGGGCAGTCCCCATAGTGTTGTAGGCACTTCAGGGCTTTCTTCCCCAGTGTGTGGTATCCATCCACACAGACAATGTGTTAATAGTGTGGTATAGCAGCAAGCAAGGAGGAACTCCACCATAACCTTTGTGACAAGCGGCCATGAGAGTGTGGTAGTTAGTGATGTATTTGTAGCTCTTTCTGCTAGCAGTGCATATTGCAGATCAGACTAGTCTTGTAGGGGACAGGGTCAACCATTCTATCCTGATACCTCACAAGTGGTACCTCAGTTCAAGATTGGCAGCAAAAATTTTCTGCTATAGGGGACAGCTTTCCTGTTACCTTGCCCTCATCTCTCTGCAGGGTCAGACAACAAAGGTTGCTGTGGTCCATTCTTCCCTACAAGATCTACTTTATGCCTGTCCCACTTCTGTTAATGGCAACATTTTTACAGATAGCATCTCTGTGCAAGGTGAAAGTAATACTCCTAATTCCTTCTGGCTAAGGCAAATGTGTTTTCCACTGATCTGGCCTCATTTGATTTGACTGCTATGGTTATTGGATCCCAATCAGATGGTCTGTCTCGCCCATCAGGACAACTTGATCTAGACATCAACTCCCTCAGACTAACCGCATGGTTTCTCCAAGTCCATTGATGGCTGATAATCCTGCATTGTCTTTGAAAGTAGTTCATAATCTGCCTGTACAACAAAAACAGTCTACCAGAAACCAAAAAAAAAATGTATGACTAAATTGAGAAGATTTTCCTTTTGGGCAGCAAAACAAAAAATAAATACATATTCAGCTTCCTGTAGGCAACTTGTTTGATGCAAGTTCCAGTTATTAAACTGTCAAGGTGCAGTTAGCAGACATTTCAGATTTTCATCTGGGATTCAACTGCAATTCCCCAGCCTCTCGAGATATGCAAGGGCTCTCTGAAATACATATTTCTTAAACTGCCAATCAGACACCACTGTGAGATTATGTTTGAACTTCAGGTTCTTACCAGCATCCTTTCAGACCCACCTCTAACTGTTCCATGAAGCACCTTTCCTGGAAAACATTGGTATTAGTGACAGTCACTTTAGCAAGACACATCTGAGCTTACATGTCTTCTCTGGGAAGCCACCATATCTGGTTGTCCATAAAGATGGTGTCCTTAAGACCAAACCCTTCATTTATCACCAAAGTAGCCAAAGAGATGGCCTTAAACCAAACTATTCATCTACCAGTCTTCACAAATCATAACAAGGTATAGTATTTCCTATATACCTTGAATGTGCAAAAACAGCTCAGGTTCTACTTTCACAGGACAAAAGCATTTAAAAAAGATAGCCAACTTTTTTGGAATTTTTTCTCCAGCCAGACGAGGAAGTAAACTTCCAAAGTGACTCTTTCTAGATGGCTTTTAGAGTGCATCTTCCTCATTTACTCAATGCATAACAAACTGATAGCTTCAAGACCCAAAGTGCATTCCACAAAATCTATCTCTGCTTCCAAGGCTTATTTCAAGTACTCCCCTATAGATGACATTTCGTCTGTAGCAACCTGATAAACTGCACTCCTTCAAAACACTTACAAGCATGATCTCGTATCTAGGTCCAGACCTTTTTTTGTGTCTACTGTTCTCAGGGGTATCCTGTCATGGTGCCACCCAGGAGGGAGTTAGCTGGGAATTGTATCCCATTAGTCAAGGCAGATGGAGGGGATAATATAGATTATAAAAATTGTATACTTAGCATCATGATAGATGCTTATTGCCCCTCTCCATCCATTCCAACAGCCCTTCTACTGTCCCCCATCCCAATTGTCACCATCCGTTCTAGATAGACCTGATATACCTAGATCTAAACCCAAATTATTTCTCCAGCTTTTCTCTGTACCTAGGTATCAGATGAGGGTGGACTCAATATGAGGAGCAGGTGGGATCCTCTGCATCATGCAAGAGGGGTGAAACTTGAGCACTGGAAAAGATTCTGCATTGAAAACGTTGCTGACTTTGATCTGTAGTAACCTAATACTTTATGCAAATTGAGAGGTACAATAAGAATTTATAAGTATAATAACAAACCAAGGGTAGCACGGTTGAAAACTTTGACTGGGCTTGATACGCTTTGCATGTTTTTATGTTATGGCATTGTATTAAATCCAGTTCATAAACATTCAGTGCACCTGTGTAGGCCCCTAGGATGATGGTGTCCAACAGCCCCACATCACTTCTCCGATATTGCTTGTCATTCTTGATAGATTAGTCACATAGGCAGGAGAATACCTCTTGTTTATATTTGATGTTTTAGCAAATGTCTGATGGCCTGTTCCATTGTAACTGCATGTAAGCTGAAGTTTAGTTCTAAGGGATTATCATCCGTTTTTTTTCCTAGACAGCAGTGTGTTTTAATGTAAAAAAGTGACTTAAGTTTTACCGGCTTTTGCCACTTATTTTAGCAGGGAAAGAAGCACCATCTTCACCTTGAAAATGGAACAAACTGTCAGACCCACAGTTGGCCTTTCTACCAGCCATAAAAAGAAAAAGTTAAGCAAGCAGCCTTTGCTGCCTCAGCAGCAGGTGGGTGACTCTGCTGTGATCATTAGTTGCAACTCAGAACACTCATCTTTTACCCCGTATCCCTATGTTGTAATAGCTGTACACACTGTGGATTGAGTGTTACCTACATCCTCCTGCACTTTTGGGGTCCCCCCACTGTGCAAGGGAAAAACAGTCTTACCAGAACTGAGAGGGGGAACAGGGAAGGCTTCTCTGTTTCATCAGAATGTTGTGTCCATCCATGGGGAAGCTGATGTTGCCATTAGTGACAGTGTTGGCCCCATTTTCCTGTCAGAAATGGAAAACAATTATGTATTCCTCCTCAAATATCTTTAGACAGGAGTAGTTTTACTAGATCTGGCTCAGATTATTAATTAAGTTATTGATCCTTCTTATAAAGTAGTTTCTGGCAAAAGAAAGGATACCTTTTTTCCTGCAGAGGTAAGACTCTGAATCTGGAAAGGAAGTTGAAGGTAAAGATATAGGGTTTTCTCCTCAGATTTCTGACTCAGAGAGTTAAGCTCAGTTTCTGATTCTCTTAGTGGGGGGTTTCTCTTTCTGTGAGACTTTCCAGAATGTGCCAGTGTTTTCAGTTGGGGAGCACTGAGGTTTCTCACTCCCCTCAGAAAATACTGTGAGCTGTTACAGTAGAAATTTCCAGAACCCTCACCCATTCTTCCAATTCTGTCAGCTTGGAGGATGTGCATGCAAGTGCTTGCAATTTTCCTGATAATCAGACAGCTGGCCTTAAAAAGGACAAAGTTCTTCACTCTTTTTTAGTCCATATTGTCCTGTCAAACCTGACACAGCAGCTACAGTTTTAGTTAATGTTACTGCTGCTAAACATTTAGTTAATTCCAATCCTGTTCTTTCTGATAAGGACGGGAAAATTATTGATAAGTATGGAGAAAAGATGTATGCTTCTGCAACTTTAATTTTCAGAATTTTGAATTGTCAGACTCGTACGTTAAAGTTTGATGTTCTTCATAGTCAGTGTTGCAGTAGTAATCCTTGAAACTTCCTGCCATGCAGAAGCCAGTGATTGGCCTGATTTCTAGAGTCTTAATCTCATCTCAAGTCAACAGACATTTTATGATCGATGTCCAGACATCAAGTATAGGAAAGGTGTCTTCATTTCTTTCTAGCCATTGCAGTTCGATGCACTTCATTCACGTTTTATGTTCTTGCAGTGTGTTGGTCGAATTGCATTTCCAGAGTTTCTCTGCTTCCAGACAGAAAAGTACCATGTTGGGGAAAATTCTTCTCAGAGGTTTAAAAATGTTAAGTGTTTATCCCATGGGTAGCAAATCCTGAATAAAGATTTTTCAGTCATTTTGCTTGTTTTATATATGGCCTCAGCATGACATCTGTATAACTGCTCTGACTGTGCTAAATTCCGTGCAAAAGCCATTAAACATAGGGCAGTGGTACCTGTTGCACATATGGAATCCACGTTGGTTTCTTCTGTAGGGTCATGACCCGTCTTCTGCAGGTTCTCCTGCCAGTCTGATGACTACTTGTGTGATTCCAAAAAAGTGAAAAGATGAAAAACCCAGTGATCTGGAATCTACAGAAAAAGTGATACTGTCTACCTCTAGGTCAACCAAGGACCTTGGTGAGGTGCCTTTGCAGCCCCAGGACTGACATCTGCTAGACTGGGACCCTCTGGCATGACCCTCAGGAGGCCATTATAGTCCCTGGCCTTTCCACAACTACCACTGCCACTCATCCTTCTGTCTGCTCCGATGCTGCTATGTAGGCATCAGCCTCTGACGTCTAAGAAAAGTGGTACCACAAGGAGTACTCAGCCACAGAAAATACTTGCTGTTCATAGCCTTAGGCTCCCACTTCAGTTTTGTGTTCTACCATTTGGGTTCTCTATCTCCCCAGAAGTGTTCACAGAATGCTTGACTCCTCTAATAGCACATTGCAAAAAACCAGGAGTGCACATCTATCCCTACTGGATGACTGTTATCTCCAAGGAAGGTCCACTTCAGGGAACGCTAGATGCCTTCCAGACATTTTTAGACTGCTTAAAAAGCTGGTAGACTCCATCCAGCAGAAGGTGTTTCCTCCCCCAGGACAAGATAGTCTTCCTCACCGAGTATTCAAACCACTTTCCTCAAAACAACTTACCTTGGCCAGACAGTTCTTAAGGACCCTAGGGTACATGGCTTCATGTATCCTAATGGATCCCTTTAGCAAAGCTTCACACAAGAAAGAGCAATGGTTTCCCAAAAATGTGTGGGAACAACATTCTCAGCCCCTAGCAACTCTTCATTTGCTCCCATACAAAGCAACACAGAGGCAGTCTTAAGTCTGGGTCAGGCAGATAATCCATCACCACAGACAGCTCAGACATAGCTTGAGGAGCCCACCTAGGTCCAATGAGGGTAGAGGCCATTTGATCTCCAAAGCAGAGACCATTGCATAGCACTCTAAAGGAAATGTTAGCAGTTTTTCTGCCCATGAAAGCTTTCTGACAGGACTTGAGTCCAGGAACCCTGCAAATTTAGAAAGAGAATAAGAGTCATGTGGTAACAAACAGGTGTGATCTTGTTTTATCCCTTGTGCATCCTGACCAGACAGATCTAGATGCTGGCCCAGGACTTGGGAATCATTCTCATTACATTGTACTTACCAAGCCACAGCAGTATTCTAGCAGATTCCCTGAGCGGTTACTTTATTAGACCCAAGCAAATGGATGTTGAAAAGGGAAGAGTTCCTATATCTTACTGTGTTGTGTGGAATCCCATGTATTATACTGTTTGCCTCTCTCCAGAACAAACAACTTTTGAAGTTCTGTTCTAGATCCCAACAGGAGTGGCCCTGTAAGATGGATGCTTTCTCCTTCACGTGGAGCCAGAAATTCCTGTATGCCTTTCCCCATGATTCTGAGTGTACTCACTGTAGCCAAGACCGTCAGACCCAGCATGGTTCTGATAACCCCCCCTCTTGAACCAAACAGCATAGTCTCTCTCTACTCATCACCCTTCATAAGGGGAGGATTTGCATGCTTCCGAAGGATACAGACCTTTTCAGCCAAATCAGGGGACTGGTTTTCCACCCCAACCTGGCATCTCTCAATCTAGCTGCCTGGAGGATTGGCTCATGACACCCACCTTGATGCCTTATCCTAAGGTGGCATTCTCTATTCTTATAAAGGAGACAAGAAAGCCGTACACCAGGAAATCATACATGGCAAAATGGGAAAAGATTCTGCATGTGGTGTCATGGTCAACAAGACTACTCCAGCTCAAGCAGACATTTATTCAGTATTGCTTTACCTGTCACACAAACAGGGTCTTTCCTACTCCAGCATAAATGTTCATACTTGATCAGTTTCAGTTCGCTTGCAGACTACACCACTTTTCTCTTGCTCGCCCATGAAACTGTTTCTTAGAGTGGTGATGCACTTAAGACTTCCCAGGCAGGACCCTGTCCCCCCTGCATGGGACTTGTATTTGTTTTGGAGAAGTTAACCCTACCTCCTTCGAACTGGCTGCCTCTGCTCACCAGTAACATAGGGGGAAGATCCATCCAGTATTTGGATGTAGAAATTTATGTGAGTCAGGAAAATATAATTCAATACAAACCATACTACAAGGAGACTGCAGCAGAGAATTTTCTCCATGCCTCTAGCATGCACAGTGATTCTTTGATTGAATCTCTCCCATTTGGTGAATTTAAAAGAATAGGAAGACACATTTCGGAAAAAAAGTTAATACCAGTAGAATTCAATAAAGTGGAAGGAAAATTATTAGAGAGAGGGTATTCTGTCATGAGTATAAAAAAAGCCAGGAGAAAGGTGGAAGATGAATTGGGCATAACTAGAAGGCCCAGTAAGAGAGTTAGATTTAAAGGGGTGGGATTATCTGAAGATCGTGACACTCAGTGTAAAAACAATAGTGGATTCAAGGAATTAGATGAGAAAATATTTTTTGTAACAAAATTCTCCCATTTTTCTCAAACTTTAAAAGAACTAGTGGATAGATTTTGGCCAATCATTTGTGAAGATGAGAAAATTGGAATGCTTTTTCCATCCCGGGTAACTTTTTCATATAAAAGATATTCTAATCTCAGGGAAATTCTAAATTCCAGAAATAAGGATAAAGAGAGTGAAAGTGAGAGAAGGGGCTCATTTAGATGTGGAAAATGTAAAGTGTGTGAGTTAATTAGGAATTTGGATGGCTGTAAAATCAATGGGGTGAAATACAGAGCCAAGGAATTCTATAATTGCAACTCAACGGGGGTTGTATATATTATAGGATGTGGATGTGAGAGGCAGAATTGGTATGTAGGACAAACCACTAGGAGGGTTAAATTAAGGATTTTGGAACACCTGGGTGATATAAGGCATAAGAGATTGGAGAGCCCAGTAGGAAAGCATTTTTTTGATAAACATGGGGGGGTTCCAGAAGGATTTGTTTTCAGTGTTTTAGGTAGACCCAATGTGTTTGGAAATGAGGCCATTTTTCGTGAAAAACTACTTCTGATGGAGTCAAGGTTCATTCTTAATTTGAAAACTATTTTTCCAAACGGGATGAACATGGAGGTTTAATATGTTTGTGATATACGTATATTCTTACAGTATATGGATCATAAACAATGCTCATAGTAAAGTCAGTTTATGTATATGTTCTTCACATACTTCTCAATGTTTTCAAATATATTTATTTAAATATATTTATGTAAATGGCTTGCAAGGTTAACATTGTGTGAAAAATAAGTATACAATTTCAATGTTAGTATTTATATTTATATGTATGTTTATAGTACTAAAATGAGAGTTATTTATTCTGTAAATTATTATGTTACATAGAGATGTCAAGTTTGCTTTAAGTAGTAATGAAACTATGGTAACAAATCAACAATAATATGGTGCATTAATTGTTCAATTAAAGATTTGTATAAAAATGGGTGGAGTACTTAGTAAAAATGTATTCCAGGAGAAGGCGAAGGCCGAGGTACCAGAATAAAAAATAGTATTGCAGCAGTTGGTGTTCTCCTTTTGTATTCTACATGCCTCTGCTTTCCTCAAGATGCTCACCTTGAAGACCGCCTTTCTTATAGCTGTCACTTCAGCTAAGAGTCTCTGAACTTCAGGCTGTCATGAGTATGGAACCCTTCCATGTCTTCCACAAAGACAGGTTAACGCTCAGAACTAACCCTTTGTTTATGCCCAAGGTGGCTTCCAAACTCAGCCTTAACCCAGGCTATCCATGTACCAGTTTTCTTCCCAAATCCATAGAACATGGTGGAGTCATTCACTTGAATATTCACAGACAGATCCAGTACTACATGGACAAAACAAAGACTGTGGATAGGGCAGACCAGTTATTGGTTTCCTTCACAGAGGGGAAAATGGGGCAAGCTTGTCTCAAAGTAAACCATCTCAAAATGGAAGGCAAACTGCATCAGGTTCTGTTATACACACCTTGGAAAGACTCTGCCTGGCTGCATTAGAGCTCACTCCACCAGGCATTGGGCACTTACCACTGCTTTTTTTCAAAAGGCTGCCCACTAAAACAATCCTAGAGGCAGCTACCTGGAGTTCTGTTTACACCTTCTCAAAACATTACAACTTGAGTCAGGCATTCATGGCCAGGACAAAGTTCACCTTCACCATCATCAAAATATTTCATAAAAACGGAACTGTTATTTCCTTCCACCCTCATATTAGCTTTGGGAATCTTCCCAAGGATTAGTACTGCAACACTTCTTACAAACAACATGGTACAGTTGTGTTCCACTTACCATAATTGTTGATATTCGTGCAGATCAGTGCTGTAGTACATATTCCCACCCACCCCTCATCTAAGTAGGGACCTTGTCTTGTTCTGCTGCTTCTTATCTTTTTGGCTCATTCCAGCAATTCTCCCTTTTCTTCCCTTTTGCATTCACTACCAAGGCCAGACATTTGGGAGGGTCATGCTGTCTTACAGCACCAGACTGCTTTCCTGACTTTGAAAGACCTGAAGATGGAGCAAATAGATGCCTTTCTTATTAACCCAGTGTCTGGACGTATGTCCTAAAATGTGCATTGGCTTGGGAAGTGCTAAGACTCTGGAAATCAGGCCGGTCACCAGCTTTGACATGTCAGGAACTCCCAAGGATTAGTATTGCAACATTGATGTGCTTGAACATCTACAGTTGGAAGACAACTGTACGTTCTGACTAATTGTGAAAGTATGAGACATGTTTTGTCTGCAGTTTCTTCTTGTGAGGAAAAATCTGCTTTAAATGATTTAGCTTCTTCTGTTGTACAAGTCACTACTGATAGTTTACAGTGTTTGTATGACCCCATTGGTTCTCCCTTTCAGGGATATGGCCACTTGTGCTGTTTTGAGGAGGTTTGCCTGACTGCGTTCTCAGAACCTCACAGATGCTAAAAATGAGATTTTAAATTATTTTTTGAATAGAGATTTAGTTTTTAGCTCCTGTGCTATAGAAGCAATGAAAAAGTATGGTAAAAGAGATGCATTAATGCAGGGATTCTCGTAAGAGTTTCAGCCCTCCTTTTCCAAATTTCCTAAGGGAAACTCTAACCCCTCGTCTTATGGTAAAAAAAATATTTTCTCAACAAAATGCATGTAAACAGATGTTTAAGAAGAAATGGCAAGGAGGATCCAAAAAAAAAAATTGTGGAACCTCCTAAAACCAAAGAGAGTCCAACAGGTCAGAAAGGCTTCTTAAGGGAACTTGTAACCCCCCCCCCCAAACCCTGACAGATGCATTTCCCTTCCAGAAAGGTCTGAATCTTCCCCTTTTCTTATTCTCAGGATAGTTTCAGACAAGTGGGTTCTGAAGATTATTCAAGGTTACAGATGGTAGTGGAAGGAAATTCCTCCTTTCTGGGGGAAATGCCTCATCCACCTGTCCTTCATTACATACTGTCACATGGTATGGTAGAACCAGTTCCTCCTTCCCCGGTGGGGAAAGGCTTTTATTCAATGATGCTTTTGGTGCCAAACAAAGAAAATGCTTTGAGACCAGTTAATCTTTTTTAAATCCGTTTGTGATAGTGCCCAAATTCAAAATTATGTCACTGTTACCTCTTTGTCCTCATTCAGTGGTTTCAGTAGATTTAAAAAATGCTTATCACATCCCTGTTCTTCCAGCCTTCAGGCATTTCTTAGTTTTGTATGTCTTAATCACATTGTCAGTCCTCTGCCTTACCCTTTTGACTATCTACTGCACCAAAACTTACCAAGAAGTAGTAGGAACCATTTACCAAAAACCATGAACTGAAAACAAATGGTCCAGGCACACTTAGGTTCATAGGTTCATACTAGGCTATCTGCCCGAGGGCATTTACAAGCCTAGCCCATAGTTTTGTGGCTTACGCCACCCCTTTAGTATGGGGAACTATACCCATTATTTTGCTGTGCCTCTGTTGAGCAGTGACACTGAGGTAATCCTTGGGGTATATCTGCGATCTCCCATCCATTGGTCAAGATTTCTCTTGAACAAGGCCAGCGAGGTGCTCTGCCTCACATATACCGGGATTTTATTCCACAGCATAGGGAGTCTTTGGGTGATGAATCTATCCCTCCAGCACGTCCTATTAATAGCCGTGTCGAGGTTTAAGTCTCCCGCCTTGTGGCTCTGATGGATCTAGATTTTTGAGGTGAAGCATATTCATCAAATCTGGGTTTGACATGGCCTTGTATGTTAGGCAAAGGTCACCTCTGAGCAAGCGGTGGCGACTGAATAGAGCTGGAGTTCTTTCAGTCGGGCAGCATAGGACAGATGTTTGAGACCCTTTATCCTTTTGGTGAGGAACTTTTGTGGCCTCTCCAGCTGCTGCAAGTGTCGGGTCAGATACATTCCGAATGGGGCATTGTACTCAATCATTGGTCTGATGAGTGATGAGTATAGGGAGACTATGACCTCCCTTGATCTAGATGAGAATCCCTTCATGATAAGGTGGGCAGTGTAGAAGGTCTTCCTAACTACTTCAGCTACATGGGTGTCGAATGACAGACTACTATCAACCTGGGTCCCCAGGTCCCTGATAACTTCTTCTGTGCTCAGTGGATTGCCACCTATTTGGTAGCTAGGGGTAACCTTGTTTTTCCCGAAGGGTATGACTATGCATTTTTTGGCATTTAACTTTAGGCCATGGCTCTGGCACCAGTTATCCGTTTCTGTGAGACCCTTCTGAAGGATATCTGTGTCAGATGTGTTTTTCTACTATGGCCCAGTTTGCAGTCATCTGCAAACTTTGTCAGCCATAACCCTCCTGTGTTTGCTTGTACTTGGAAAAGTAGATGCCAAACAAGAGTGGGCCCAGGACTGAGCCCTGTGGTACACCACTTGTGACAGGCTTTGAGTCTGACATGGCGCCAGCAACTCTGACCCTGTGGGTTCTGTCACTCAGCCAGTTTGCAACCCATCTTGTGATGTATGGGTTAACATTTAAGCTGATGAGTTTTTCAATGATACCCGAGTGGGGTATTGTATCAAGGCCTTCGCCAGATCGAGGTAGGCTGTATGGACTGCCTTTCCCTCATCAATGGCTTTGGTGACTGTTTCAAAAAGTCAACCAAGTTTAGAAGGCATGATCTGCCTTTGACAAAGCCAAACTGGGATGGATCCAAAGTCTGCAAATTCCCTATGTCTTTATTTATGAGGTCCATTATGATCCTCTCCATGGCTTTGCAGATAAGGCTTGTCAAGCTAATGGGCGGTAATTTCCAGGGTCGGTGGAGGCACCGCCTTTGTGAAGTGGGACCACAGTTGCAGTGCGCCACTCCTGGGTGCGTATCCAGAGGTAAGACTATGATTAAACAGCTGTCCTAGCTGTGGGTTTAATTCCTCGTTGAGTTCGTGGAGCACACAGCCGGGGACACCATCAGGTCCCATGGATGCTGTGTTTTTTGCTTTGGAGAGAGCAGTTCTCACTTGGGCGTTGGAGATGTTTGGGGGGCTGCAATCGCTTGGTATAGATATTTCTCCTTTTGGGGGGGAGGGGGGGAGAAGTTTGCACTGAACCTGTCAGCCAGTATGTTGGCAATGTCTGTAGGATCAGTAATCTTCACATCATTTTGAACTAGTTCTGAGCATATCTGGGAGTTTCCTTCCAGGTTTCTAACATAGCTAAAGAAGGCCTTATGATTGTCTTTTGAGTCTTTAGCTATTTTTCTCTCAAAATTTGCTTTGGATGATTTTATGAGAGCTCTTAGTTTTTTACTTATAGTGATCAAGGGTGTCTTACCTTTTAAGGATTTTGCTCTATCTTGTAGTAGCTTCCTCCTTTTGTTGTAGAGTTTGTTTATGGCTGGGGTCCACCAGACTGGACGCTTGCCTTTGGTACAAAGAGTCTTTGTTTTGCTTGGGATTGCCTTATCCATGCAGTCCTGCAGGTGCTGGTAGAAGGCATTTGTAAGTGATTCAGCGGCTTGAGTACTGTTTTCCGCCTCGGGGCCTTAAAGGAGACCACACTAGTCTTTAGAAGTGTGAAGTCGGCTTTCGAGAAGTTCTTTACTGTGGTCTTTTTTATTTCAGGTGGGGGTGGGATGAGGATCTCCAGCGAGATTAGTTTGTGATCTGATCTCACCAGTGAGGGGTATACTTCCGGTGTTGAACATTGTGCTCCCATGTTCGTGATGATGAGATCAAGTATGTTTTCTCCTCTTGTGGGGATGGTGACTAGTTGTTCCATGGCATTTGAGTTTATGAATTCCAGGAACTTTTGGGCTAGGGTGTTTGGGCTTGAGTAGTGTTCCCAGTCTATATTAGGGTAATTGAAGTCACCTAGTATGATGGTGTTTGGTGATACATTTATCCCTCTAGTGTTTTCAGGAAGGCCATGTGAGGTTCCTGAGTTTGTGAGGGTGGCCTGTAACATGCTGCAATTTGCAGAGCAGTCTTGCCTATGGTTAATTGCACCTGGATGGTCTCCGATGCATCGTGCGTTGCCACCAGTCTTGAGGTGTGGGTGTCTTTGATGAATATGGATACCCCTCCTTTCTTGGTATTGTCCGGATTTTGGGGCGGAACGCATGATAAGAGGTAAAACCTGATAGTGCTGGGGTGCTCTCAGGAGCCTTGAACCAGGTTTCTGTCACTGCACAGACATCGATGTTCTCCATACTGAGAAGGGCCTCGAGTGCGTGCATTTTGAGATTTAGACTTCTGGCATTGAGCAGCATTACCCTTAGTTTTTTCCTTTTTGTGTTCTAGGGTGGTAGGTTTAGAATTTGAGCCTTGCCTAAAAAGGCACTATGGGGTGGCAAGAGCCTTTGCCAATATCCGAATCCCAGGGTGACAGGTGCAAGCCGTCCCTTGCGAAGCAGCGTGGCTTGTCCAGCATGTCATCCCAGGCAGACAGACATTGGATCCCCTTTGAATGACACCAGAGTTTAAGCCAATTGTTAAAGCTGATCATCTTATCTCTGTATTGTGGCATCATTCTTGGTGAAGGTAGGATACTGCTCAAGGTCAG
This sequence comes from Protopterus annectens, assembly GCF_019279795.1. Taxonomy (NCBI): domain Eukaryota; kingdom Metazoa; phylum Chordata; order Ceratodontiformes; family Protopteridae; genus Protopterus; species Protopterus annectens. The sequence continues at coordinate 938,106,266 of NC_056744.1, read as the reverse complement.
GGTCATACCTGCCTGGGCTACATAATCAGAGAGCTCCTCAATGTCTCTTTTCATGTAGTCCAAGGAGGTATGTCTCAGTTCGTTTACACCAGCGTGGACAATGACTGAGTCGTATTTGTACCTGCTGTTGAGAGACCTGAGTGCTTGCGTTATGTGGCGGATTCTAGCGCCCGACAGGCAGCTTACTGTGACCTTCTCCTTACTCAGTCTGGTGAGCGGGACGTCAGTGTGTCTGACTATGGAGTCACCAATGACTAGTGTGTCTGGCATTGTGTTTGACCTTAAGGGCTGTGACTGTTTGACACTCTGACTGTGAGGTCTATGTGTTGCAGGTGTTGTGTTCTGAGGTGGTGGTTGTTTGGGTGTCTGCTTTGGTGGCCTCTGCTGTTTTGGTAGATTTTTGATCAGAGCCTTGAGTATGTCTTTGTGTGTTTATGTGTATGATTTGAGGTTGTGATGGTACTATGTGAGACTGGGTCTATAGTGTGTGTGGTAACCTTCTCCTCCTGACTGGTCTTGCCAGTCCTATGTTGAGAGAGCTCAGCCTCCAGTTTGGCCGTATAGTTGCATCTCTCGCATGTATTTGTGTTTTGTGGGAGGAGGAGAGGGTTGTCTGTGTACATGAGGCAATTGTAACATTGCCTCAATATTCCCAGGTTCACCAGCTGAGCAGGAGAGGACACTAGCAACTGATCCCTCGACATGCTAGAAGGACTAGACAAAAAAACTTTAAAAGAGATTCCGGGGATGTGGGTGAGCGAGACATGGGGGTTTGCCTTCTTCGGGTGCTATCTATAAGAGTGCCGTATCAAGGTAATAAGTACTGTAGGAGCAAGTGCTAGGTTTAACAGATAGAGAAAAGTCTACTTGGAGTCAAGTAGAGATGATCTTTTAGGTATTAGAGAAAGTGCTAGTAACAGGGATGCTTAAAGGTAAGATTGAAAAGAATGCACTCTGCAGTGTGCACTAGAGAAGTTAGATATGAAAGTAGGTAACTTGAGTTTTACCTGTTTAAAAGTTAAGGTTTAGTGGAGAGTTACTATTTTTAAAACAGCAAGATGGACTGAAAGGGGTGGTTACTTTTGTATTTTGGTACTATGAAATACTGTAGGATGGCCAATAAATTTAAACAATTGAAGGGGTGGGATTTCAAAAGTGATGGTTTTGTGATTACTCACATAAGCCAGTGAAAGTAGAGAGAAATGAGATATATGGTCAGATTAACATAAGAGGCGGGCAACTAGAAAGACAGTGGTATTTAACAAGACAACTTAAATGGGTGGGAGGGAGGGAAAAAATTCTGCCTGACTCAGAACAGAGAGAGCTGTGGTCTCTTTTGAAGTTTTAATATGCTGTTAAAACAGAATGCAGGCAAAACACAAGATAAAGAAAACAAACTACAGTATTCAAAATATAGAAAGGCAATACAGAAATACAAAAAATAACAGCAAACTAACCTTTCCTTCACAGCAAATTGTAGCAGAGTCTGGATGAGCCTTTCTTAAGATGGCTTAAAAAAGATTTATTGTAAAATTAAGTGTACAAGCGCTTTCACCCTGCCCAAATGCAAGGCTTTTTCAAGTGTAAAACAACAACTGAAATTCTTCCATTTAAATACCCTTTGCTCTCTAAAAAGGCGCCAATTCTTTAAAGACTCACAGTTTAAAAAAAAAAAAACAAGGTGTTTATAGAGACATATCCTCCCTTTTGGTTACAACAGTGCATACTATAATCAAGTACATTTTATTTTACATGGACTATTTTGTTATGTTTATCCAAAATACATTACGATGGTATTTTATTTTGCAATGCATGTAAACCTAAACCAAACCTGTAGTTTATTTGCTTTTTTCATCAGATAAGGTTTTATAGATATATGTTCATTAAGACCCGGGGCGTTGGTTGCATTTAATTTCAGCTGCCTTTAAGTCTCCCTACAACTCAAACTGTTCTCCCAATCCCCTCCCCTTGGGTCCATTAAGACATGTTCCAAAATTCCACAACAAAACCCTGCATGACCAGGTTCAACACAAAGATGTCTGTATAGGGCATTATTTGAATTTTTCTTCCTGATCTTATAAGTGTGTTCATATATGCATTTGCTTAATGCCCTCTCTGATTTACCTATGTAGAAACTGGGACAGTTTCTACACAATCCCAGGTAAACTATACCTTTTGACATACAATTTATTTTTCTAAATTTAATAACACTATTTAGACCGTTGTTCAAAACTACTTGGTCCTTGTCTATAATGTACCTACAGTAACCACGTCTTCCACATCTTTCTGTTCTTATCATCCCCTGGTTACCTATGTTTTTTTTATTTCTCTCAAACAGGTTCTTTAAGTTCATTCCTGTTTTAAAGGCAAATTGGGGAACCTCACCCAATTTATGTATCATCTCTTGGTTAAATTTTAGCATTTTCCAATTATTCTCCACTATACATTTTATTTCTTTTGAACTGTTGTATTGTCCAGTGGTGTGTTGCTTTTCGGGGTTGTGCTGACTATCCCCTAACAAAGGGGTGTATTTTACACCCCATCCTTCCACCACTTCTTTAGCCACTTTCTCAATTAAGTTGTTTGGGTATCCTCTAGCCCTAAAGAAACTTGATATAGATTCAATTTCACATATAAGGTCATTTTTCTTAGAGGTCATTCTGGCGGCCCTGACCATCTGACCTTTTACTATACTCCTTTTCTGTTTCCACGGGTGTGCACTACTGTATGGTAGGTAGGAATTGCTAAATGTATCTTTACGATGTATATTAGATTTCAAACATCCATCAAGTTTCTCTAACCTAACATCTAAGTAGACTATCTTATTGTAATTAAATTTGTATGTAAATTGCAGAAAACCAGTAGTGGAATTCAAATACTCAATGAAGGATTTAAGAACTTCCCTGGGTCCATCCCAAGTGACAAATATGTCATCCAAAAAGCGGCAGTATAACTTAATGTGTTCCAGTAAGGGGAACCAAACACATAAGTAGGTCTCCCACTTTGGGAGAACCAAACTAGCATATATGGGGGCACACGCTGCCCCCATCGCTACGCCTCTAATTTGTTTGAAGGTCTCCCCCTCAAAATAAATTAAATTGTTCTCCAAAACTATTCTCATAAGCTCCACCAAGACATCTACATCCACTCTTAGAGAAGCACTCCTCTCATTCAGCATTGCGTAGAACATTTCTAAGCTTTCCTCAAGTGGTATACGTGAAAATAAAGTCTACCATATCAATGGTAATGAAACAAATTTCATCCCCGTATGTTTCTGTTTTTAAAACTGTGTAAAAAATCCCAAGAGTCCCTTAAAGGGTGTTCGTAATCTTTAATTAAATGTTTTATGGAATGGTCTAGGAAGGTGGCTATAGGGTAAGTTTTCGACTGTTCCCCATTAACAGTAGGTCTATAGGGTGGGTTGATGACACTCTTATGGATCTTGGGGATACTGCAAAATGGAGCTATCCTTGGTTTCTTCATCTGCAGTATCCCCCCACCCCCCACCCCACCCTCTGGTCTACACCAAAAGTGTTCACAAAGTGTCCCTCTCCAGTTATACTTCATCTCAGGCTACAGTGTAGCCAAATTCTTCCATATTAAGACAATGTGCTTCTCTTTGTAAAGTATTTTTCAAAGTGTCAGAAATCTCTCACTTGGGTGAGAGAAACCTTACAAAAGCTGGGATTCCACGAGAACATTCAAACGTCTTTTTTTGACTCGTTCACACAGGAGTAATGTTCTCGGAGTGTCAGGTAGACACCTCAGTTCAAAGAGCTTTTCTTCTTTTAATTTCTCCAAATCTTTTGGGTTACTAATACCATGATGGGAATGGATCCCATTCTTAAGTCAAAGTACGATTAAAGTTAATGAAATTAGTATTGTTTCACTCTGTGATGTCAGCCAAAAGTAATGACTCCTACTGTTCTTCATATGGAGTTGCGTGTATTGGTAGCATATTTAAATATGATGGTAGATGCTCTTTTTATAAGGCCCATTGCTCCTACTACAGTTGGAACTATCTGGGTATCCTTCTTCCACATTGCTCTCGTTTCTGCTTGCAGATCCTGATATTTTATAACCTTGTGTCTCTCTGTACACAGGGCACTGTAATCACTGGGTGTGGTGATTTCAATGATCGATGCTGCTTGTGTCTTCATTTTTTTTGAACTACTAGATCTGGGTTTCCAGCATCTGTCTTTTGAACTGTTGGAATGGATGATCCCATGTGATGTAGACTTGATCATTTTCTATGATGCTTTGTGTCTCATGTTTCCAGTGCTTCTCAGCCACTTCAAAACCATAATGTTTGCACAATCCCCAGCAGTCTTGCCACACTATTGTGCCTTTCAGTGTACAGGCCCTCTGCCATTAGTATGTCACAACCAGCAACGAGGTGTGCAACTGTTTCCAGTTCAGTTTTACAAAACCTCCATTTATCTGTTTCTCCCACATGTTCAATGGACTTTGTAAACCAGCTTGTACGTAGACCACTGTCTTGGGCTGCCAATATTAACCTTTCATCTCTGTTTAAATTCACCTCTCCTTAACCATTCCTGCATTTGTTCCTGATCATGAGGTTCTTCAAGAAGTTTTCTATACTTGCCACTATATTTATGATTTTTCCTCATTTCTTGCCTTTTCATTTGGTTCTTCACCTTGTATTCTTTTTTTTTTTTTTTTTTGGCACATTCAGTTGCTGTCTGATTTTTATCTACTTCTAGTTTGATTTCCTTTCCTGCTTGATGGCAGTATGCTTCTGCTAGATTAAGCATAGAAGTCATCTTAGATTTATTCTCCTCATGTTTTAAAACTTTCACTACGTTTGGGTCTCATGAGGTCAGCAGATGTGTGAAGTACCACTATTGCAGATCTGTACATGTAATCAATTTCAAGGAGGCCCATCCCTCCTTCGGAACGGGGAATATGTAATCTTGGTATGCACTGATTTTTATAGATCTGGTGAGCATGAAGCATCCTCCTTGCTTTAATATCTAATCTGTCCAACACATTTTGGGGCCAGTCAGTCACTCCAAAACTGTAAGTTAGGACAGGCAGAGCAAATTGGTTTATAGCTTGGATTTTGTTCCTGGACGTCAACGCTGTTTTCAGGATTAATTTAAGTCTTCTAAAGTACTCCTAACTAAGTTATATATTCATTTGTCCATGTTTTATTGCCGATCCTTCATCAATTCCCAAGTATTTATACACTCCCTCTTGCTCAAGTTCTTTTATATCACATGCTTGTCCCAAACTGATGTTTTCCTGGTGCTGCAGTTTTCCTGCTTTAAAGGTTGCTTTTGCACGTTTATCAAGGCCAAATGATGTTCTAATATCATCTGAAAAAGTTTTAACCTGTAGCTGTGCTTTCAGTTCCATGTCTGATGACCTATGCAGTTTTAAATCATTGACAAAGAGAAGATGAGAAGTCTTTAGAGTTTGTTGTTTTCAAGGAGCCACATTATAGCCATGACCTAAGCTGTTAAGTAGACAGCTTAATGGTTTAAGGGCAAGGCAGAATAGTAACGGTGTCACCCTGGAATATCCCCCTTTGAATTTCTATCACTGGGATAGTAATTTGTCCTTTATCATTATTTAATTGCAAAGCAGTCTGCCATTGTTTCATGGTCACTGTAACATACTCCATCAGTGTAGGATGCATCTTGTACATTTTTAAGCACTCTTTTATCCATGAATGTGGGATACTATCAGATGCTTTTTTGTAGTCAGTCCATGCCATACTTGGATTCTTCCCCTTTGTACAGTTCTCCACTATGACTTTATTTAACATCCGAGGATCCTTTGTTCCATATGACTTTCTTTTATTGCCCTTTTGTTCTACTGCTATAATTGAATTTTCTTCTAGATTATATACTCTGCCGGCATCAATTCCCGTGTATAGTTTATACGTCATCAGTAGGCAAGTTACCTGTCTATATATTTTGGCGTAGCTTGCAGGTTCATTCTTAAGAAGGAGCATTGTTTTTTACCTGTTGTTAGCCAGGTTGGTGTCTGTTCAGGATGCGCATATAAATTAGTTCTTGCTCATGGCTAATCTTCATGCAGAGATGCTAATACTTTTAACCAAGTTAGGTGCTGCATCTGGACCTGGTGTTTTGTAGTTAGAGGCTTTTCTTAACTTTGTTTCAATCTCTCTGGCTGTTACTTCATGCCATTTCATCTCTTGTACCTTTAAAGTTCTTATTCCTTCTTTTATCCATTTAGCATCTTTATTGTGTTCCACAGGATTTTCATAGATACTTCTCCAAAATGCATCTATTCCTTCTTTTTTTGGCAGTCTTTCAATTCTTTTACCTTGTTTCCCAATTCTCTATAAAACTTTTTTGGGTCATCACTAAATTGCTTATTTTGTACTTTTCCTTTATATTTATCTGTGTATCTTCTAAGTCAGGGGTGTCCAACCTTTTCAATTGCAAGGGCCGCATTGAGTCAACAGAAATGGTCTGGGGGCAAATGGCAAGTGAGGACCAAAAAAAAACAACGCATCATAATCATTAACTAAAGAGCAAAAGACCCCAGGTTTATGCGGACTAATACAAAGTCGGCCCACTGGCTGTATTGTACGTGAATTTGAACAATAAATAAATTAATAAATGCATAACAAACCAAACTGACCAGACAAACCGAAGATCAAGACCACAAAGACCACAATCACAAAGCAAAAATACAAATAAAAGCTTCAAACCACTTCACGAGTGAAAAGTCCTTTCTCAAAGCATTAACACAAAAATCTCTTATTCAGTTATTTAAATATGTTCCCAGAGAAATCATACTGTTACTTAATTAACGATAAAACATTTAAAAACAAAACATTTAAAACACAGCCAATAATTAAGCCATAATAGAGAGTTGATCATTCAGCATTATTTGCCAGAAATGTCTAATTTGCATCTGATACTGAAAAAAAACATTTGCATTTGTCATTTTTCATATTGCTTCTTCAGTTGTAAGCATTATTAGGTAGTGATCTTTCAAACTTAATCTGTTCAGATCTTGTAGAGCTGTAAAAATGTGTATCATCTTTTTTAATGAGTATAATATTCTCTCATTTTATTGACTCTAATTGCTTTTTAATGATACCTAGGCTTTCTATTCTGTTTAATTCATGTTCCACTTTACTCCTGAATACGACAGGTACTTTTTTCAGCTTGACTTACTGCCACTACCTCAGGTTTTATTTGCATGTGATATTGTCTTGGCAAGAATCCTAGATCTGTGAATAAATCAGCATAACCAAACAGCATAGTCATGCAGGATACCACTGCTATGGCTCTGCACAATTTGTGTCCTGTATCTGTGACACTGTGATTTTGAACACATGCAGTGTTCTTTGTTTTGGCAGTATGGTTTTCACTTAATGCAAGTCACACAACCCACAAAATAAATAGGGACAATCATTTATTTAAATGTAACTAGTTGAAAATGAGACTTTGTATTTCTTTACTAACATATCAGCAGTTTCAGAAATAATGGTGACATGTAGCAGTCAGAACGGGTTAATAATGTATGCACTCCTCTCTTTCTCTCTCTGTCTCTCTCAAGTGCTGAACAGAACAAAAACTTTAAAAATATCTCCTGATAAGGTGCTGCACTGTGCACCAGTATAATTGAGTTTATTTCTTAGTAATGATTTTTTTCAGGCCACACTTTGTTCATTAATTTTCAGTTGTTCTTTCCAACAATTTGCTGCACACACCTGTTTTACTATTTTTGATGTATTTTAGTCTTCACAATATCAACCCTTTTCAATTTGAAAGTACCAGCAAACATTTCATTTTTATATTTCTGTTGATTAAAATGCAAACTCCTTTGAAATCACTTTTTTGCTATAACATGTTTTAGAAAAAAGTCTGCTTTTTAGCACAGATTCTGCAAGCTTCATTAAAAGCTGAGCAAAGAGCTCTGTTCTGTTTATTGGTGATGTTTCAGTACATCAGAGTCACTGAGCCGCAGTGCTCAGAGTTTTGATTTTGTTGAACTTGGGGTGAGGGTGGGAATGTTTTTCCTCTTTTTGAGTTAGTTTGACTTTATACTCAGTATATATGTAGATCGGCCCAGAGTTCATAGGTTTATAGGTCCATACATGGTTACTAGGCATGTGGTCCAGTAGAGCACTGTGAAACCTAGACAAACTTTCCAAGAGCCCCAGAGCACAAAACATCAACTACTGCATGAGTCAACTACTGTTCCCCTTAACTAACCTCCATTGCAAAAGCAAAGTACATATTTATGCCCTTACAATTGTTATCCTACAAACTTCTTAATTTTATATGAAGTAAAACAAACTCCTTTAAACAAGAAAACATAAATCATATCTGGATAGTGCAATAAAACATGCATTTATGTGTGGATCATTCCCACAGCCCAACAAGATCAGGGTTCTCCATCCAGAGCCTCATAATTATATCAACTAACATCACAGCCACACCACCACCATGATTACAATGAATAAATATCCAGAAACGTGCAGGCGACATATGTAGGTCACTGGACTGCACAGGTCAACTGCACTGATGTTTGATAGACTGTGAATCCCATGACAACAGTCAAATATATACAGACATGTATATGTTTGTGTGCATGCATACACATACATACATATTTACCCATTTGATGTGTTGATGCCTTTAAGTAAAAACAGCATTTTTTACAAGCCCCCATACCCTCTACTTTATTGCCATTTAGAGATCACCCTTTTACGTATTCCAAACAAGTTAAAAAGATCTTATTAAACTCACAAAATTACTTACCTTACCTTTTTGCTATGTTAGTGTAACTGTAGTCAGTGTGTGCTCCGAAATAAAATAAATCCTCTCTCCACGATCTCGCTCCTTCCTTCAGCTTTACCAGAACTATAAAAAACGGCTGAACGGTGTTTTCGCGCATGCGCATACCAGCGGAACGACGCTGGTATGAAAAAACATGAAAAAATGAAAATTGGCGCATGAGCAGAACAGCAAAAGTACGCGAACGTGTAAACACATGGAAAAAAAGTTAAATTAAAATTAAATTTAAGGGTCGTGGGCCGCATGGAAGAGCTCTGAGGGCCGCGGGTTGGACACTCCTGTTCTAAGTGTTTCCACCTGTGCTGAAATTTTTAGTTTATTTACAGTAGTGCATAATAAATCCTGGTCTGTTCTAATACTGTGCACCGCTTTTATCACATCTATCTTAGTATTTTTGTTAATCTATTCCCTCTTCTGTATTCTTCTAATAGTGACACTTCTTGTCTTAATTGCTTTAGATTTTTCTCTATTTGATATTTCCATAATGGTATTCGATTTCTCCCCTTCCTTTGCCTCACTACCCTGTGCTCTCATGGTAGAACTTTATCAGTTATTAATTTAGCTGCACAATAACATATCCTGTTTACTTCTGTTATATCGCATGGGTCTCTGTGGGCAGTCCTAATTACTGTGTTCATTTGTTTTGTCAGACTTCTGGGGTTTTATTGACCTTCTGCAATCTATTTCTTTCATTAATTTTAATACATCTATCTTTGTCCATTAAATCAAGCAACTCTTCGCTTAGTTCATTTTCTTCCAAACTAAGGGTACATCCTCTGTTTTCCACTTCCTGCGGGATTCTATAGCATCTTTCTGTGGCACTTTATCTACAATTTCTTCCTGTGCCATCTGTTGCTTTGTCATATGGGAACTCACTGGTCTATCACTCCTCATCATTCAGTGCATCAGAGTTTCTGCAGTCTCATGTCTCTTCCCTTGCTGCTTAACTTTAATTGAATGTTTATATTGGTTTCCTGTGGAAGGCTCCAAAATATCTTGATATGGCACCTCACCAATTGCTTCCTTTTCCACTGGTTTCCTCTTAATTTGGATATCCATTACTCTATCCTGTTGTGGTGCTTTCTGCATTAGATTTTCTACGCTGAATCCTTCACTTTGCAGGTGCTCTATAACCTCAATTTCTATTTCTTTAAATTCTCCATTACTAATCTCCTTTTCCTCTTTGTTTTTCCCTTTTTTAATTTCTCCAAATCTTTTGAGTTTCTAATACCATGACCGGGAATGGACCCCATTCCTAAGTCAGAGTACGATTAAAGTTAATGAAATTAGTATTGTTTCACTCTGTGATGTCAAACAAAAGTGCTCTTCGCAGCACCCGCAATGTGCCCAGTAATGACTCCTGTAATTTGTATGGAGTTACATGTATTGGTAGCTTATTTAAATATGATGGTAGACTCTCTTTTTTTATATAAGACCTGTTGCTCCTACTACAGTTGGAACTATCTGGGTATCATTCTTCCACATTGCTCTCATTTCTGCTTGCAGATCCTGATATTTTATAACCATGTGTCTCTCTGTATGCAGAACACTGTAATCACTGGGTGTGGTGATTTCAGTGATCAAAACTGCTCTTGTATTCTTTTCTTGGACTACTATATCCGGTTTTCTAGCATCTATATTTTGAACTGTTAGTAATGGATGATCCCATGTGATGAAGACTTGATCATTTTCTATGATGCTTTGTGGGTCATGTTTCCAGTGCTTCTCACCCACTTCAAAACCATAATGTTTGCACAATTCCCAGTGCAACAGCCTCGCCACACTATTGTACCTTTCCATAGAAGGAAGTAGATGTTTATTCAGATGTGCTTCTAAGGATTTGCACATAGACTTCTGTCACTGCGAGGGAGTACCTCAGGATTTTGGGTATTGTGGCATGTATAAGTCTCATGATTAGCCCTGGCAAGACTTCACAAAGCTATCTGAAGTCTCTCTGGTCCCAGCACCAGTATTGTCTCTTTTCAAATTCTAGTGTTGGGGTTTGTCAGAAGAGAAGTCACTTGGTGGAGACGTCAAATATTCTTAAATCTTGGTTTAGTCTTCTCCCTTCCTTTTCCAAAGCAGTCAGTCAGCACAGATGCCACAGACTTTGCTTGGGGATCAGTTTAAGGAGGAACAAAAGTGTAAGGTGCATGGTACACTAAAGACAGATGGAAGCACATAAGTATGAGAGATGATTGCCCTGATAAAGGCATTCAACTCCCTGAATCATCTTTGGTCCCTGGGATATCTTCAAGTTTTTGTAGACAATGCAAAAGTCATGTGGTACATCAACATGCAAGGGAAAATATGGTTGTACCCTTTTGCAGACTAGCCGTGTTAACTTAGGGTATAGCTTTGTAGCACAGTCTCTCTACAGGCATCCTACGTTCAATCACAGCAAAATTGTGTTGCAGACTAACTAAGCAGGACAAGGGCAGTCACTCAAATGGAAACTAGATCAGGGAGTCTTCCAAGATTTCAGCCATCTCTGGGGATTTCCTCTAGTAGATTTATTTGTCTGCAGTCTGAACAATACACTGTCAAGTTTCTGCTCAAGGATTCCAAGCAAGACGTCCTGTAGGTTGAATCTTTTCCTTGGACAGCATTGTTCCTGTATGCTTTTCCATCCTTTCCGCTGATATACAAACTACTTATGAAGATTCAGGGGGATTCCCCTAAGATGATTGGGGGAATCCCTTCTGGCCCAGGCAGCCATGGTTCTCCCTTTGTTTGGAAATGGCCAGGGGAAGTTACCCCAAACTTCCTCACAGACTGGATCTTCTCACACAGGAATAGGAATGTTTGATCTACCCCAACCCCACCAACTTCAGTTGAATACCTGAATGATAGAGTCTTCTCTCTAGACACCTGTTTACTGAGGATGTCCAGTAGATACTAATGAAGGGAAGAAATTCTGATACTAGAAAATCCTATATTGTAAATGGAAAAGGTTTTCTATTGTGTGCCGACAATATAACCGACATCCATTTAGGATTAATTGCTCTCTAGTCTCATAATGTTTGTGTGAGTTATTGTCCTATGACTTTTCTTACTCCTCCATCAAAGTTTATTTATGGGCCATTTCAGTATATCTGGCCATGGATCTTACTCTTTCAGTGCATTCTCATGCCAAAATGTTTTTGAAAGGGTTTTTGCTTGAGGCCTCTAAGAAAACTGGTGCCCCTCCTTGAGATCCTAATTTTGTGTTAGAAAAGCCAACATTTGCTCCATTTAAACACACTGATCTGGCTGACTTGAATTTGATTCGCAAGCTCTTATGGTGAGTCATCCTTCTCATTTTCTACTGAGACGAGATTTCTTTGAGAACTAATACTCCTTTTATTCCTAAAGTGGTATTCGAGATTACTTCAAGCCAAACTGTCCATCTCCGTGCTTTTTTTTTCCTGAACTTAAAAATGAGGGAGAAAGGATATCCCCATATTTTGAATGTCTGCAGACAACTCTTGTACTGTCTTCCTAAATCCTTCAAATCTTTGGAGAAATTGTTCATTTCTTGTGAAGGTAAGAAGATGGGACAACTGTGTCAAAACAGATAATTTCCAAATGGTTGTATATATTAACTATTGTTATAGTCACCGTAACAAAACTATACCAGGCAGAGTCAACTTTGGCTATAGCTTTCTGAAAAGGGTTCAATTTTAGAAGTATTCTAGAAGCTGCAACGTGATCCTCAATATATACTTTTACAAAGCACTGTAAAATTGATTCCTTCACTAGGTCTAGATCAGGCTTTGCTAGGATTATTCTTTAGGGGTTCCTGGGCCGTTGTTCTTTCACCTCCCGTATGTAGTAAACTATAGTAATGTACCCATATAGCTAAGGGTACTGCAGCATGGATCAGTGTATTATATATATGTACATATATGTGTATGTATGTGTGTGTGTGTATATATATATATATATATATATATATATATATATTTTTTTTTTTTTAAGTTGCTTTTTGTTTAAATAAATTGTTTAACTGTTGTAGTCTACACACTAAAGTGCGATAGCCTTTTCTGATCGCTTGTAGTCGGTTAAAGCTGTTTTAAGTGTACTTTTTACTGTTTTTCCCTTATCTTTTCAAAAAAAAAAAATCTTGTTTCCTGCCTTTCTAAGCTAGTATAATCCCGTTTTCAGGCTAGTGCTGAATTCAGGGCTGTGTTACAAGTTTCTGAGTTGCCCATACCTTACTTGGATAGAGGGAAGTTTCTCTGTTCACCTGTGAGAGAGGGGAACTTTGAGCAGCCATCTGTCCCTGGAGGAGTGGCTCTAGCCCAGAAGTTAGTAGTTTAAAAACAGTGTTTGCACGGTTTTGTGCGCCGGGCAGCATTGGTTAGCTAGGGCTAAATTATTCCCAGCTCCACTAAGTCTCCTCTTCAGTTTTTCACTTGAAACTAGTCTAACTCTCAACGTAAGCACTCAAAAATCATCCTACAGTCCAGCACTTGCTCAGACCTAATAGCAAGCACTAATATACCACGACACTTGACTGCCCAGCAGGGCAAGGCTCTTTATCCACCCCTCACCAACCAAGCAACTAAGCAGCTCACCCTACTATTCAGGCATGACCAAAGGGCAACTTCAGGTGTACTCTCCAGTCCAGCTGGTGAATCTGGGTATCCTGAGGCAATGTTACAACTGCCTCATGTACACAGACAGCCCTCTCCTCCTACCACAAAACACTAACATATGCGAGAGATGCAATTATACAGCCAAACTGGAGGCTAAGGTCTCTCCACCCAAGACTGGAACAGACCGTCATGAGGAGAAGGTTAACACTTGCATCACACCTCCAGCCTCACACAGACCTACTAAACCAGCACTGGAAAAAAATACACATAAATACACAAAATCATACTCGGAGGCTCTAAATAAAAACCTGCAAAAGCATCAGAGAGCTCCAAAGCAGACACCCACAAAACCTGCACCTCCCTGTCACAAACCAGACAACACACAAAACACAAAATCAATGTGCCGCACAATCACAGCCCTTAAGGCGAAATAACATACCTAACAAACACACTAGTAATAGGCGACTCAATAGTCAGGCACTCTGACGCCCCACTCACTAGGCTGAACAAGGAGAAAGGTTACTGTTAGCTGCCTATAGCCAGAATCCGCCAGATAGCACAAGCACTCAAGTCACTCCAGAACAAGTACAAATATGACTCTATCATTGTTCGTTGTGAATGACCTGAGATGTACCTCCCTGGACTACATGAAGAGAGACATGGAAGAGCTCTCTGATCATGTAGCCCAGGCGGGTATGACCCTGACCCTGAGTAGCATCCTGCCCTCACCAAGAATGATGCCTCAGTATAAAGAAAAAAATGATCAATTTCAACAATTGGCTAAGCTTCTGGTGTCATTCAAAGGGGATCCAGTGTCTGTCAGCCTGGGATGACATGCTCGACAAGCCGTGTTGCTTCACAAGAGATGGCTTGCACCTTTCACCCCTTGGCTTTTGAATACTGGCCAAGGCTCTTGCTGCCCCCATAGTGCCTTTATTAGGCAAGGCTCAAAATTCAAACCCACCACCGTAAACAGCACAAGTCAAAAAATGAGGGTTATGCTACTCAATGCCAGGAGTTTAAAGCTCAAAGCACTCCTAAGTATGGAGAACGTCGACATCTGTGCAGTAACTGAAACCTGGTTCAAGGCTCCAGAGAGCACTCCAGCACTGGGCTACAACTCATACCACACATTTCGGCCACAGAACACGGACCGAAACACGAAAAGAGGGGGTGTATCCATATTCATCAAAGATACACCTCCAGGTTAGTGGCGCAGCATGATACCTCTGAGATCATCCATGTGCAACTAACATCGGGTAAATCTGCAATGCAAATGGTGGCCTGCTACAGATCACCCTCCATGATCCAGGACCACCACTCCGCCTTTCTGTAGACACTGGAAAACATGAAGGTCCTACCGAGCACCCTGATATTGGGCAATTTCAATTACCCTACCATTAACTGGGAAAACTACTTGAATACAAACTCCCAGGCTCAGCGCTTCCTGGAATTTATCAACTCAAATGCCCTGGATCAGCTGGTAAACTCCCATTCCAGAGGCCACAACATATTGGACCTGGTCATCACCAACTTGGGCGACAGGTGTTCCGTACCGGAGGTCAACTAGTCACTGGTTAGATCAGATCATAAACTAATCACCCTGGATGTCCACACCCCACCACCACCACCCCCAACCAAGGAAACCACAGTGAAAAACTTTTCTAAAGCAAACTTCACCTTACTTAAGGCAGAGGTGGTAGGTTTCACAGCACCCACACTAAAGGATAACACTACCTAAGATGCAGAATCCTTTACAATTGCACTCTATGAGCACCTACAAGGATCGTGCCATCCCTAGCAAGACCAAGGCTCACTCCCCTAAGAGAAGGAAACCAGTCTGGTGGACTCCTGCCATAAACAGGTTATACAACAGAAGGAAGAAACTAGTTCAGAAAAAAAGCAAATCCCAAGAAGGAAAGACATCCCTGATCAGTATCAGTAAGAAACTAAGGTCCCTCATAAAATCATCCAAGACTAACTTCGAAAGACAAATAGCCAATGATTCGAAAGATAACCACAAAGCTTTCTTTAGCTATGTCAAGAATCTAAGTGGCAACTCACAGATATGCTCTGACTCTGAGCTAGTGCAGAATAGCACAAAATATACTGAACCTACTGATATTGCCAACATCCTGGCAGATAGTCAGTGCAAACTTTACCTCCCTCTCACCTTCAAAAAAGCCCACAACAATACCGGAAAAGTATAGTGTCCCTGAAATCACAGAAGCACATGTGAAAACAGCCCTTTCAAAATCCGAAAACACAACATCAGTGGGGCCAGATGGCGTCTTGCGCGAACTACAGAACAAACTAACCCCCCACCTAAACACGCTGTTCAACCTCAGCCTCTCTACAGGCTATGTGCCCATAGAATGGCGCACAGCAATGGTTATCCTGCTCCACAAAGGAGGGGCCACAACTGACCCTGGTAACTATCGCCCCATAAGCCTGACTAGCCTGGTCTGCAAGGCTATGGAGCGCATCGTCATGGAACTCATTAACAAAGACATTGGGAACCTCCAAACACTTGACCCAACCCAGTTCGGCTTTGTTAAGGGCAGATCATGCCTACTAAACCTGGTTGACTACTTCGAGACGGTCACCAAGGCCATAGACGAGGTGGCTCACACAGCCTACCTTGATCTCGCCAAGGCGTTCGACACCATTCCTCACTCGGGTATTATAGAAAAACTCACCAGCCTGAACATAAGCCCCTACATCACAAGATGGGTTGCCAACTGGCTTACAGACAGAACTCACATGGTAAGAATAGCTGGTTCCAGGTCTGACTCTAAACCAGTCACAAGTGGTGTTCCGCAAGGCTCTGTTCTGGGACTCTTACTGTTCAGCATATATTTCTCAGAAGTACAGGCAAACATAGGAGGACTATGGCTAACCAAGTTCGCCAATGACTGTAAACTGGGAGCCATAATTGACTCTCCGGCTGACACGGACATCCTTCAAAAAGGCCTTACTGAGACAGACATCTGGTGTCAAAGTCATGGCCTCAAGCTAAATGCCAATAAATGCATAGTCATCCCGTTTGAGAAAAACAAAACCCCCACGAATTACCACATAGGCGGCAGCCCCCTTAATACAGAAGAGGTAATAAGGGATCTGGGGACCCAGGTAGATAGTAATTTCTCCTTTGACAATCATATTGCCAAACAAGTTAGGAAATCCTTCTGTGGCCCATCTAATTACTAAGGGGTTCGCATCTAGAAATAAAGAGGTTATAGTGCTCCTCTACTCGTCACTCATCAGACCCATCATAGAGTACAATGTCCCATTTGGGATGTACCTCACAAGACACTTCCAGCAGCTGGAAAGACCACAAAAGCACCTCACCAAGAGGATTACTGGCCTCAAACATATATCCTATGCAGCCCGACTAAAAAAACTCTGGCTGTACTCAGTGGCATATTGCTTACTCAGAGATGATCTCTGCCTGACTTACAAAGCCATGTCCAACTCAGAATTGATGGACATGCTCCACCTAAAGAAATCCAAGTCACTGTGAGCCACGCGCTCTAGTGAGCTAAACCTCACCACAACAATAAATAGAACATGTTGGAGGGATAGATTCCTGTCACAGAGACTCCCCATGCTTTGGAACAAAATTCCTAACTACATTATGCAGAGCCCCTCACTAACACTCTTCAAGAGAAGCCTTGACGAGTGGATGATTAACAGGAAATGCACCCCTGGGATCACTTCATTGGCTCTGCTTGACAGAGGCTCAGTTAATTAATCAATGGGGCAGCGAAAGCTGACACACTCTGGCTAGGCTTAAAAATGCCTAGTCTAGCCTAGTTACCTACCTATGAACCTATATATATATATATATATATATATATATATATATATATATATATATGCAGTATAGTTGCATAAGTACACTTAACATAGTAAATGTTCGAATGATCACTGCTGTAGTAGCCGTTCCTTCTCCTGTCCTTGTTTTTTGATGCGTTTATGTCAGGGTGTGGACATGTATTTTGTTTTGTTATTCCTGGCATTGTCCTTTCATGGTTCAGCCTCCCTCTCTCTGTTGGTATGAAAGCTCTGAATGGCTTGGCACTGTCTTTTTAGTCCGCTCGTGCTGACTGACTGTTTAGGCACTTGTGTGTCTGAAGCTTTGGAAGCTGGCTGGCTGTTATGTCTTGTGTAGAATATAACACATATAGGTAAGGCTACTGCAGCAGTGATCAAATGAACATCTGGGTTAAGTTTACTTACACACCCGTACTTTTGATGCCTTTAAGAGAAGTAAGAACAAAGTTAAACACACTTTTTAAAAAAATGGAGTTTGTAGAGTGTAATCTTGTATGAAATGTATATGTATTTTGTGAAGCTGTGTGAGCTACTGTGTATGAACTTTGCTGTTTCAAGTAAAATTGAGTACATTTTGAAAGGTTTACCTTCTGAACATGTTTTTTTATAAAAGTAAGAAATTGCTGCTACTCACTGTTTTGTCCTGAATTCTAAATCCCTCTTTTGTTTCCAGGCACATCACCTTCGCTGTCTCAATGACTTTGTAGAAGCACAGATGACATATTATGCACAATGCTATCAGTACATGACGGATCTCCAGAAACAACTTGGAAGGTAGAATACTGCCTTAAAGTGCTGCATTTAGTCATAGCCTGTATGATGTTAGCCTGTTTGTTTATTGCAAAGTGCCCTGTTGCATTTTCATTTCCTTCACATTCTTGTTGCCATGTTGAGGCTATGGATTTGTTCACAAGAAACGTAATATTGTGGATAAAATGTTTGCCAGTAAAGCTGGAAGTTTGTGCTTGAATCCCATCAGTTCACTTTACTTTAATTTAGTTTTTTTGCTTTTACTGCTTTCAGTTTTTCTTTTCTGTCTCTCGGTTGCTCTTTCTTTTATGCTTATATAAACTGTGACCAAACAAAAAATATGAATGGCTTCTGTCTGTCCTAGTGGGACTTTCCATTGTACATCTTATTTGTCAATAATAAGTTGCAGTGCATCCTGTGACCTGAAGCTGGCAGTAGCTGTAATTCCGACAGTAAGGATAAACCATCGTGGACTACAGTTTGACTTAAGAAGTAGACTGTAAAAATCTGACACATCACGTTTTGGAACAAGCATGTTCATCACAGACATTTTCTGGGATCTTGTAGCTTTTCTTTGACTTGCATATATATATTAACCAAGGCCTTGTAATAAAGTAGTTTTTATTACAGCATAACAGTTAAGGTAGTGAGAAGCCTACCAAGTTTACAAAGGACTGTCACCAAATAGACCACCACTAACTTCCCACTGAGTAACTGCTACTTGGTGCAGCTTCTTCTCAAGGGAAGGCCAAGCTGTAGATGATTTCAGCACTTACAGATGTTTTCACAGATTTCTTCTCCAGCAGTGCATGAAATGCTAAAACGTGCAAATTAATAAGAAATCTAATTAGCCAATGGGGTGGGAATGAGGGAGTTGTTAATCTGAAAAGACAGAAAGCATATCAGTATGGTAGTGTTATGGAAAACTTCTCACACAGTTTTACTGTAGTATTTCTTTTATTTTTCACTATTCGTTATTCATAGCCTTTATGTTATCCTATCAAGCCTGTTGCATGCTTGGCCCGTGCCAGTTGGTTGAGTATAGCTGTACTCATTCGAGGCTAGGGTTAGGAGTTATTCTGTTTCTTGGAAAGAAGAACTGGAGGATCCATGGCACCATACCATGGAGACTGAATGGACATTTAGACCCCCTCCTTTGGAAAATCCCTTCAGCTCTCAAAGTTCTGTGTGAATTGTCCTTTAAGTTCAGTGGAGTTAAGATCTCACTTACGCATCTTTAGCCTGCCCTTTTATAAGACTTCTGCAGTTCAGAATAGGTTACCAAGACAACAGCATTAATATGCTGTCTACCTAATAGTAGTCTAAAGCTTTGACAGGGTAAACAAAGGGCATATTCTCCTAAGTTTGGTTTTAAATCCATCCAGTACTTGTCTCATTTACTCAGGTTCTAGTTCTTCCTAGTGGATCAAGCAGGGTCAACTGACAGAACCATTTGAGTATCAAATCAAGAAGGAACTGGTTAAGATCCTTAAGGGAACCTCTGCAGTGAATTTCTTTTTAGTCTGCTGTATTTTCTTTTGTGTTCACCCCATATAACCATCAGGCCATCCTTACTGGCTTCCCTGTAGGACTCATTCACTCCTTCTTGGGTCTAAAGATGATTGACCTTTTTACTTGTTGGTCTATTCATTCCCATAAAAGGCAAGAGTTGAGTTCATCCACTGTGAATGTAGGGCTTTTTTGTTTGTATGCACTTGCATAACAGAAGGGGGATGTGTCCAATTAGTCATTCATAGCTTTTCCTCTGGTTAGTCAGCTGATGGCAGAGAAATGTAAATGAATAATAATCTATTATGGCAAAAAAGACCATAGGGTGGGGAATTGGGTTTTGTTTGTTTAGTTATTTATTTTAGCTACTGGTAGAACACTAATCCATATGTTCTCAGCCTGAAGTTATAAGATTGCAAATTATTTTATTACCTAGGTTTTATTCTTAGGGGGATTCATGGATTACACATCAACCCGACTTTAATCACAGCAAGATTTGTTTACTCTACCTGGTTAAATCCCGATTTAGTTGCATAATGCAACTAGATGTTATTGGGCCAACAGAACTTTGGAAGTAGGAAAAGATTACTGTTATCCCCAAAATTACTCTGTCAGCTTTAGTATATTTGGAGAAGCAGCGGTGTGATGGGTGTAGTCCAGCTAGTCAAACTACAGATTTTTTTTTTTTTTTTTTCAAAGCTGGGCATTGCCAACTTTTTTTCTACATATCATTCCTGGTAGTGTTTCCAACAAGTTAGCCTGATTTCTTAGCGTCATCACTTCTGCTCTACAAGAAGTTGATCATGCCATCCTCTGGATTTGAGCAACTTCAACTTTCACATCAGTTATATGAAGTTTTTCATGGGCAGTTTCATTTTTTGATATTACTTAAGGCTTTTTTGGGGGGAGTGACATATGTAGGTATGTTTAATGTTTATTGGCTAATAAATATTTAGTAGTCATACAGGAGGTTCTTGCAGTTTACACTGGATGGGCTTCATTTCCTTACCAAGTCTAACAAGAATTCAGCCTCCAGGGGCTCCTAGTTTGAATGATTCATTGCTGGCCCTCTTCTAAGGTTTCAGGATTCTGTGACTGTGGTTAAAGCCAGAGCTTTGGCTTCTCTTGGAAAAGTCTTTCTCTTCCATGTGTAGCAGATCTTTTTTATATAGTCAGATCTGCATCTTCGGTGTTGCTTCCTGGGAGGAAATGCCGATACTGGTGCAAACCTACCTTCATTTGCAACTGTGAATCAGTGGCTGTAGCAACAGATTTCATCATTCCATTAACCCATCTTCATAGACCATTTCATTCTGGTTTCTTCAGTCATCATTCCATTGTGTCTTCTCTTGATTTTTAACCATTGTTGCCTCTTCCTGGATTGGAGGGCCATGGCCCCAACCGAGATCTCCCTACCTTCAAATTACGTCGTACTTCATGTTCACTGTAGTATCAGAAGTGATTGAGAGTCCATTGGGGATCATTGACTGTAGTCACTGGGGGTTCATTAGAGAAAATTCCCCAGACTGTGGGCACTATTCAGGTGTTGTAGTCTATGGAAGCACTTCTGTACCCCGAGTTTCTCCTAGTGATATTAGGTAGCCATGGTATTGTATGGTATCCGAACAGGTAGGGGTGCGTTTGTGTGTGTGTGTGTGTGTGTGTGTGTGTGTGTGTGTGTGTGTGTGTGGTGCTATTCACTGCCAAAACATATGTGGGAAATCTGTCTGCGATAGGGTTCACTTTGGCATTTTGTTGGTTAGTGGTCCTCATACCATGGCATTTGAATATGCTCACTGCCACTTCTGGTCAGAATTCCTGACCTGGCTTAGAGCTTTGACTTAATAAAAAATGGAATACTTGCTCTGCTATGGTGGGAGACTCTGACAAGTCTGTTTCTACATAAGACTATAGAATGCATCCTGCCTCTGCGCTGTTCCATCCAGCTGGGAATCACACCCCAAATGTAAACGAGTATAGCCCTGGATAGATTATGGGGAAAAGGACGTATGCTGCTAATAACATTGTCATGTAAGTCTTTAAGCAACCAGATCCATATGCTCTTCTGTCAGCAGGCCTTGCCAGAGCATATGAGAAACAGGGTGGAGGGGGAATCAAAGATAAAGGCCCAGAGTAGGAACTGTTGGACCTTTGTGATCTTTCCTGCAAGGAGTCCAAGCATTCCAGAAAGTATATGTAATACTGGAGATGAATCATGCCAGAGAGCGGCTCCAGGGTCTATTATTAGAAGGGATTTCTAGTTGAGGAATTCCCCTCTTTCTGAATGGCCTGATGTAAGATTGACCTTGCAGAACCCCCTGAGCAGGAAGTGCAAAAAAAAAAAAAATACTGGAGAAAAATATGATTATCTAGTCTGCTAAGCTTATTTTGCAAACCTTCTGCCTAGTTCAGTAGGGATTTCCCAACCAAGGCCTGGCTCTTCAGACAGGAACTCACCAAACCTGGAAAGGGGTTAGTACAAGGGAGGAGTGGAAAAGCAGACACAAGGAGAAGCCCAGGGTCCATCAGGGCTAGAACCCCCCTGAGGGATCAGCCATGACTCAGTTTGGTTGCCCCTTCCCCTTGAGCCTTTAGTCCCAAATTCTTTTTCCTTCCCTCTCCCAAGACTTAAGAGGAAGCTTGTCTGCCTTTCTCACCACATGAGAGGCTGCCACAACTGGGTAGTAGTATTTTAAATGAAGGACGTTACCTGCAGTTTGCAAACAAGCCACACTTCAGCAGCATTCCACTAGTCCCTAAGGATCAAACTCTATTCATTCCTCAAATACTCAGATACATGCTAGACACGGGGAGCCACAGAAAAAGTACTCCTGGTACAGGAAGGCACAGGATTCTATTACAGGTTTTTTATGGTACCAAGGAAAGAGGGTACTTGGAAACCATCGTAGATATTTCCTGTCTAGACCAATTTCTGAATGTGCCAGTGTTCAGAATGGTCACCTTGCCAGTACTGTTACTGCCTCTTGTATCTCAAGGGGCATTTGTAGCAACACTTTGTCAAGAATGTACACTTACACATACCTATAAACAAAAAGTGCAGAAAGTTTCTGATTCACAGCAGAGGGACCACCACGATCAATTCAGTGCCTTGCCCTTTAGTTTGTACACTTCACTCAGAATATTTTCAAAATGTCTGGCTCCAGTAATAGTGTTTTACAGGACAAATCACATTCAGATCTCTCCTTATCTAGGCAGCTGTCTGGAACTAGAAAAGATTCTTTGAATGTCTTGAACTTCACTGTAAAATGTTTTTCTTGAACTTCACTGTAAAATGTTTTTCAGTGCTAGGCCACACCAAGAATAAGGATAATAGGTATAGTGCAGTGCAGGGCCAAAACTTGTGCAGTCAGAGTTGTTTGCCCTAATCTCAGAAAAGGAAAAGATCACTGCAAGACACTTCTTCATTTATTAGGATGCATGATGACATGCCTTCATATGATAAAGTTTGTGATGTCTCATTACAGATGGAGCCAACATCTCCATCCTTTGGAAACTTTTACCCCAGTGCTGCCATGCATCAGAAAAGGAAATTTCATAGTTGAGCCAGCATTGCCTCTTGAGGAAAAGTATACCCTTCAGAAAAATTAGGCAAATGGTGACTCTGATGACATACTGTTCAGATGTAACCTGGGGAGCCCATATGAATGGTCGGCAGGTTCAGGAAGTGTGGCAAAAAAGTGTGAGAGGCCAAGCACATTAGCATCAAGGATTTGATGGCCCTCATCTGAGCTCTAAAGCATTTCTACCAGCCATGTTAGAGGGAGTCCCCCAAATTTGAACAGGAAATACCACAATGATGTGGTACAGAAACAAGTGGAGAGTCTCACTCATACTAGCTACACAGACTAGCAGTGCAAGCCTGGAAATGGTTTTGAAGATGGGAATTTCTCTGAAGGCAGCATACATCCCTTCAGACAATAGTGTGATAGCATGCAAACTCAGCAGGACATATGCAGACCCACACAGATGGATGCGTCACTGATAGAGATTTCTAGTTCCTACAAACAGGTGAGGAGTATTGGAGGAGGAACTGTTTGCATCTGCTTAGGCATCAGATAAGAAGCAGTGCTGCCTTGGCCAAAAAGCTACCCTTCTGTTCAAGGGTAGCAACTCCAAAAGCCTTGCATGATTGATGATTTCTCTCTGGAATGACATGTCTGCTTCTGTATGCTTTCCCTGCAATACCCCTTCTCCCCATAGCAATAGAAGTCCAGGAGGAGAGGACAGAAATGGTCCTTATAGCCCCTTTTTGGCCAATGCAGTTCTGTTTTCGTCTCCTTTTTGAAATGGCAGGAGGAAAACATAAGGTACTGCTGCAGTGAATGGCCCTTCTGACTCATGAAAAAGGGGTCCCTGCTACACTCTTGTCTAGATATACCAAGGCTTACATTTTCTGAGACAGTACTAAACATTATAAAGGAGGCTAGGAAACCAAGTACAAGAAAGTAATGACAGGCAAACTATGAAAGATTCTTGTGGTGTCAGCTGAGTCTGAAAAAAATGTCTGTGGAGATCAGTGCTCTACCCCAGAAAACAAATGCAACTAACTAAATAAATAAATTAAATAAAATTCCAGAAACCTAGACCCCAGAAGGGCTTGGGTGGCATTGATACTGAAACATCTGTCAGACATCTGCATATACAGCTCAAGTTGTGCTTGTATAAAAGTTCATGCATCAGCTATTTCACCTTGCTTTGCCTATGGATTTTCCTCTCTTTTTTTCTAGACCTTGTGTTAAAACAGTTCTTGGAATGTTATTCACCTTAGACCCCCACCCCAGAAACAAATAACTCTATCATGGGACTTTGGAGAAATTAACACCGTCTCCCTTTGAGCCATCAGCTTTGTGCCCTATTAAATTCCTTTTATGGAAGACACTGTTCTTGATGGCAGGCACTTTTGCCTGGTGTGCTGCAGAGCTCCAGGCGTTAATGTGCAGAGAATCTTTCTTGTTTTTTCAGCAGAATAGTGACCATGTGTGCCAATGCCCAGATTGGTTACAGAAATGACTTTGAAACAGACCAATCAGCTTGGCATGTGCTTTCCTTAAGCTGCAGAACACAGGGGAGAGAGAGAGAGAACTCTGCATTCCTGTGATGTGCAAAAAGAGCAGAGACCTTATTTGCTTAGGAGAAAAGAGTTTTGGGAAAAATGACCAGTTATTTGTCTGCTTTGCAAATGTGAAGGAAGGCAAGCCTGTGAATAAGCCTACATTCTCCCAAGTGACAGGTGAATTGTTATGCCTTTTGTTACCAACATAATGGGAAGCAGGTGCCAGGCAACATTTGATGTTCATGCTTCACTGTTGCATTCCTAAGTTTTGGGATTTCCTGCCATGGAGGCCCTTGGCCAGCCCTGCTACCAGAGCATAATTTCCCTCCTCCTGAAGCTGCAGACACACTATCTGACATCACTACTCTTGGGTATAAGGTTAGTCCGCCGTTGCCATGGTCTCATATCTTTCTTGCCATTGGAGTCCGAAGCAGAGTGCCAGTCAGTGCGTCAGTCAGTCTGCACCAGAGAAAGAAAATTCTGGAAAGCTAAGTACCCTGTTGGGAAACCTTTTATGTACCATTAGAGAAAATTAATAATTGTGTCCGCTGTGGCAAATGGATACCACACTGGGACTTCCACTCTGTGTGTGACTTGCTTTTGGCCGGAACACAGTGTCCCCAGTTGTCATTTTTGTGTTCACATTAACAGCAGGACCATTAGGCGTAGGGCCCAGAATTTAACAAGGTATCTTAGTGAGTTGTCAGGCTGTTTACTTCTGCCAGTCGAGCTGAGGTACATATCCCGAAGCAAAAAAGATACAAGGAAAAACAATCCAGGCTTAGGGCCTCAGATGAAGCCTGCTCACCGTTGGCTAGACGTCCTAGGCTTGTTGTCGTTGAAGAAGGTGAGTCGCTTTTGCAGCCCCACCTTCTGTGACCGAGGTGGTGGCGCAGGCCTGTATTGAGACCCATTTGGAGTCTGATATGCCTTCAGGTCCCTCGATGTCTTTTCAAGCCTTAGGACTCAGTTCATTGGCTGTGTTTGGGATCGCTATGCAGGCTCTGGCTTCAGATAACCTCTCTAAGACTGATGATAAATCTTCACGTTGTCTAGACATTGCAACAACCTTTCACCCACAAGTCAGTTGTCCATTCTAGACGGAGATTGGTCACAGACCAAAACCTAAGGCCGCTCACAAAAAAGCATCTCCAGCCTAGTCTCAGCCTAAACCTACTTGCTGCCATTCCCAGGCATAACAACAGGATCTTGTGAGACTGGCTAAAGATCTGATTGATATCTCTGGTTAGATGCAAGTGGCCTCCCCTTGAGTTTTTCTTTTCTTTGTTCTCCTTTGGGGATTCAGATTCAGAGCAGCATCTTGCATCAATCTCTTCTCCTTAGGATATTTGCTTTGGGGAAACTCTTCACAGATTGAGGGAACACTTCAAGTGGGAAGCACAAGACTACCCTCAGTCTAAGAAAATAACTAGGGAATTTCTTAACCTCCCTGAATACAAACACATTGCCATTCCTCCTACCTTACAGGTGGTGGATGATGATTTTCAGGATTACTCATTAAAACCAGACTTTCTGTCTTCTGTCTCTAGAAAGCCAGACATGTTTTATAGGGTTCTGGATTCACACAAGGACCTCTAAGAAACCCCATGGCAGACTTTGAGGTTGTGACTGCTTCCTTAAGGGAGCAAAAATGATCTCATCTGAAAACCCCTTGCCTTCCGACAAGGAAAGTAGGGTCTTAGATTGATGTGGCAAAAATGTTTACACATCTGCTGCCCTTGCCATGCAAGCTTTGAACTGCAAGTTTCACATGGTCAAATACCAGGGGAAACTATTCCGGACCAAATGAAGCAGGAATTGATGGGCATGGAGAACAAGGCTCTCTCTAAGGAGTTATTGAACCTTGGTAACTCCTGCTTTGAGGTAGCCAAACACTCCCTGCATTGTGGCTGTGATGCTTAGAGGCTTCCAGTAAGACTGCAGCTACAAGTTCTATCATAAGAAGACATGCCTGGTTGAGAGACCAGTCCCTCCCAGACCATGTCAACTCAATCTCCTGGATGCTCCTTTGGATAAAGAATTTCTCTTTGGTCCCAAGGCTGAAGTTGTAATCAAGGCTGAAGTTGTAATCAAGAAAATGGAAGACAAGTTCAATTCCATGCAGACTGTTAAGGATTTTCTCCAAGACCAGCCTCCTCACTTCAGCAGAAACTACCACACCAAGCATTGGTCCTTTACTTCCCAACCCAAGGCTAGACAAAAAAGCCCCACAGGGAAAGGGGCAAAAGACTACAATAGCCAAAGCAATAGCATTTAGAACCAGTTAAGCCAGGGGCTTTGCACCCATAGGCCCCTAGCAGGAAGCAACAGTAACTCAGCCATGGCATCTCCTCCCTGTCCCCCCACATCCCCCCCCAAGCTAGGGAGGAGGCAGTCACTGCACATAATCTGGGTTCACATTATTACAGACCAGTGGGTGCTAAACATTATTTCAGAGGGTTACAAGCTCAAATTCAAACAACCTTTAGTTCTTTCAGGCTTCCCAGACATCCCACCAAAACAAAAAAAAAAAAACAAGGCATTGGCCCAGACAGTTACTGTGCCCCTATGGCTCTGTGAAACCAGTACTAGAACACTAGAAGGAAAAGTATTTTACTTCAGAATCTTTCTAGTACACAAAAAAAAAAGAAGGTGCATATGGGGGCCAATACAGATCTGTCAAGACTGAACCAATTCCTGTAGGTCCCAAAATTCAAGATGTTAACCCTTCAAAGACTTTTACCCATGATCTCTCCCAGTCCTCTCATAAGGTCAGCCTGCATTTAAAAGATGCATACATGTCCCTGTAGAAGAATCACATAGAAGCTTCTTAGGCTTCAGAGCAGGTGCCCGGCACACGTAGTTATGTGCTCTGTCCTTTGGCTTGTCTACTGCTCCCAGGGCCTTCAAGAAATGCCTAGCTCATCTAATAGCCTTCTGCAGGACAAAGGGAATTCATATTTACCCCTGTTTTGACAGTTGCCTCATCTAAGCAACAAACCCAGAAAAACTCCAGTCGGACCTGCTTTTCACCATCAATGCAGAGAAATCCCGGACAAACCCCACATGCAGGATTGTGTTCCTAGGGGCTCTACTGGATTCAGCCCTCCAGAAAGCCTCCCTACCTCTAGACAAGTTTGCTTTCTTGACCCTGTACTTCAAGGAAATAATGATCAGGAATTAACCTCACAGCCAGGGAGCATCTCAGGGCCCAGGTTACATGACGTCTTACATCTTCATGATTTCCCTGGCCAGACTACACATGAGGAAACTTGGTGCCTCAAAAATGTGTGGTCCCAGCATTCACAGCCTGTCACAGCAAAGATAAAAACTGATCCATTGTCTCAGAAAGGAATTTGCCTGGTGGGATCAGGCATGCTCCCTCATGGTTGTGTGATGCATAAACAGGTGGGGTACTGTTAAACACTTTGCCTCCTAGCAGAGTGTATATTTGGGAAACTTGTCACTCCCTGGGGATTGCATCTCATTTCACAATACTTGCCACATGTACACAACCAACTAGCAGATTCCCTTAGCAGAAGCCTGTCAGATCCCCATGAGTGGCAACTGCATTGGGAAGTATTTCTCAACATTGGCAAAAAATGGGTTGTGGCAATGATGGACCTTTTTGCCACTAAAGAAAATGCTCATCTGACAAGTTTTGTTCCAGGGAAGCTGTGAAGTCACCCTGGAGGACAGATGCTTTCTCTTTCCCTTGGACACGCCTTTTCCTTTTTTCCCTCTAGTACCACTGCTCCCCAGGGTATTGCTAAAGATAAGAGAAGAGGGACCAAGGGTTCCTATATCCCCAGATTGGCCTAGGCAGCACTGGTACACGTTAATCAGTGTGACCAGCATGGAACCATGGCAGCTGCCACAGACAATGGACCTGTTAATACAGGACAGGGGCAAGATTGTACATTCCAACCTGTGAACGCTGAAATTGTCATCATGGATGATACCTTGATTTCATGAAAGGAATCTCTTCTGGACAAACAGGTCTTGGATATTCTAAGAGGCCAGAAGACCTAGGACAAGGAAATCTTACTCTGCAAAAATGGAAAAGACTTGCCCTTTAGTGCAGGCAAAAAGCACAAAACCTTTGTCTCCAAAATTCCATTCATTCTGTCTTTTTTTGGCCATCCTTTTTGACAAAGGACACTCTTACTCCTCCATAAAAATCCATACTTCAGCTGCCTGTCTTCTCAGTCACCCCCTCTTTCTGCACCCCCTTATGAAACAGTTTCTGAGAGTAGGAATTCACCATCAGTGCACAGAAATTTCAGGCAAGCACCACGTTTGGGATTGTGTTCCTGGGGCCCTATTGGATTCAGCCCTCCAGAAGGTCTTCCTACCTCCAGACAAGTTTGCTTTCTTGACCCTATAATTTTAAACAAATAATGATCAGGAATTACCTTACAGCTAGGGGTTATCTCAAGGCCCTGGGTTACATGACCTTTTAGATCCTTATGATTTTCCTGGCCAGACTATACATGAGGAAACTTCAGTGGTGCTTCAAGAATGCGTGGTCCCAGCATAAACAGCCTCTAATAGCAAAGATAAAACTGATCCATTGTCTCAGAAAATAATTTGCCTGGTGATATCAGGCATGCTCCCTCATGGTTATGTGGTACATAAACAGGTGGGGTACTGTTAAACACTTTGCCTCGTAGCAATGGATATTTGGGAGACAGGTCACTGTCTGGGGTTGCATCTCATTGCACAGTACTTGCCGCATGTACACAGCCAACTAGCAGATAACCTTAGCAGAAGCCTGTCAGACTCCCATGAGTGGCAACTGCATTGGGAAGTATTTCTCATCACTGGCAAAAAAATGGGATGTGGCGATAATAGACCTTTTTGCTACTAAAGAAAATGCTCATCTGAAAAGTTTTGTTCCAGGGAAGCTGTGAAGTCACGCTGGAGGACAGATGCTTTCTCTCTACCTTGGACAGGCCTTTTCCTCTATGTTTTCCCTCCAGTACCATTGCTCCCCAGGGTATTGCTAAAGATAAGAGAAGAGGGGCCAGGGGTTGTTATTATAGCCCCAGACTGGCCTAAGCAGCACTGGTACACACTTTTAATCAGCGTGATCACAGAACCATGACAGATGGCACAGACAGTGGACCTGTTAACACAGGACAGGGGCAAGATTGTACACTCCCAACATACGGATGCTCAGATTGTCATCATGTATGATACCTTGATTTCATGGAAGGGAATCTCTTCTTAACAAACAGGTCTTTGATATTCTAAGAGGCCAGAAGACCTAGCACAAGGAAATCTTACTCTGCAAAAATGGAAAAGACTTGCCCTTTAGTGCAGGCAAAAAACACAAACCTCATCTCCAAGATTCCATTCATCCTGTCTTTTTTTGGCTAGCCTTTTTGACAAAGGACACTCTTACTCATTCATAAAAATCCGTACTTCAGCTGTCTGTCTACCTGCCTTCTCAGCACCCCCTTATGAAACAGTTTCTGAGAGGAGGAGTTCACCATCAATGCACAGAAATTTCAGACAAGCCCCACATCTGGGATTGTGTTCCTGGGGCCCTATTG
This sequence comes from Protopterus annectens, assembly GCF_019279795.1. NCBI lineage: Eukaryota > Metazoa > Chordata > Ceratodontiformes > Protopteridae > Protopterus > Protopterus annectens. The sequence goes on along the minus strand of NC_056744.1, from coordinate 938,076,151 downwards.
GATTCAACCCTCCAGAAGATCTTCCTACCTCCAGACAAGTTTGCTTTCTTGACCCTATAATTTAAGCAAATAATGATCAGGAATTACCTTACAGCTGGGGAGTATCTCAGGGCCCTGTATTACATGACCTCTTGCATCCTCTTGTTTCATCTGGGCAGACTACATGTGAGGAAACTTCAGTGGTCCCAGAAAGCCTCCAGTTCTACCCTGGGACCTCAGTTTTGTGTTTGAGAAACTGAACTTTCCATCTTTCGAACCAACTGCTTCCACTGTGTTAAAATTTTTGAACTGGAATACTGCCTTCTTACTAGCCATCACCTCACCCAGAAGAGTTTCTGAGCTTCAGGTCCTAATAAGTGTGGAACCCATGATCATCATCCACCCAGTCTCCCACTCAGGACTAACACTTCCTTTATGTCCAAGGTGGTAGCAGAGCCCTTGTTGAATCAATCCATACATTTGCCTACCTAAGGGGAAAGGTTCCTTCATGCTTTGGATGTGCACAGGCAACTGCACTACTACTTAGAACCAAGAGTATCAGGACATCAGACAAACTGTGTCCTTCACCAGTAATTCTGAGGGGAAAAGTGTCTTAAAGCAAACCTTCTCCAATTGCATCTCCCACTGCATCTCCTTCTGTTACATCCATCATGGTAAGAAAACCCCTGATACTGAAGGACACGTTCTACCAGTTCTACCACTGCCTCTTCTGCATTTCTAAAGGGGTGCCCACTAGTAGCATTTTGGAGTCAGCAGCTTGATTTTCAACGCACACCTTTACTAAACATTATCATATTTCTGCCTTGTCCAAGTCTAGGGCAAGATTTGCCATGCCATCTTGCAGGGCATCCCTTGTCTCTCCTTAATCTACCATCCTTCCTTCCTTTCAGCTTTGTGAATCATCCTACTAGTGAGGAAAGCAACAGTGAAATGCAGAGAACATAATACAGTTGTGTATATTTACCATAAATGTAGATGTCTGAGCGTATTCACTGTTGCAGTACTTTCTTCCCTCCTTCCTCCTAGCCAACTCTGCAGACTGGGACATTCTCCTTCTCAAGCCAGAAAGCAATGAAACACCAGCAAACACTGTAAAAAAACCTTTTATTAGCAAGAAATTAAGTGTCTTACACTTCCTAAGGACTCTGCAACCAAAAAAGTTTGTGGAATAAATGTAGAAATATAAGTTGTAGAGTCTTCCACGAACCACACCAAATCCACGATAAAACACAGGTTTATTGAAGATAAAAAGATAAGCGCTTTCGCATGCTGGACTGCATGCTTCATCAGATCTATCACAATAAGTCATTCAAAGGCTTATATACAGAATGTGGATATCAGCTGTTATAATTAATCAATTAGACAATTAAACAATATAATATCAAAACAGTTAATCAGCTATCAGGCAGTCTTTGAGAATACATTTAAAATGCTAGTGCAACTATGTTTAAAACATTCTATTTAAAAACTATTATATAAAACAAAATAATACATTCAGAAAAAACTTTCCATGTTACGTTTAAAACTATGTAAACATTGTGTAGCTGAAAGGCATATGAATGTATAAAACATATAGAATGCATAAAAATATATATAAGAATAATGCAAAAAGATATGCAATAGATTGTGCATGATTCTCATTCAAGAGAAATATATAACGTGCAGCAATATATAAACTGATATGTTGTATATGTCCCTAAGCAATGAATCATAGAATATAAGGCAGAACATAGAACTATGTACTATGTTAATAAATATAAATATATGTCAAGGCAACCTTGCTTGAATATGGAGTGGGGTTATACAATAAATAAATATACATCAAATGACAATAAAGAAAGTATAAACAGAACCAACTGGAAAATTCAAAGTGTTCTGATCTATATTGATCAGTAGAACTAATAACAAAATTAGAACAATATACCTTATTGAATGGTAAAATGAATTGTGTAGTTAAATGGCCTCTAACACTGGTTTCAAGGAAATGTGGAGATTTAAGCCAGGTGGTATGTGGGCCTTGGTTCTAAAAATCCAATTTAATTCTAATCTTGCTAGAGAGTTCATGTTGTCTCCTTGTCTTATGTTGGGTGTAATGACTTGTAATACTCTAAAACTAAAAGTATGTTCTGGGTGAGTGTTAATGTGTCTGGCAAGTGCATTCTGATCATTCTTTTTTCTAATGTCATAGACATGGTTCTATATTCTCTCTTTGAATTTCCTTTTCGTTAAACCAATGTAGAACGCATCGCAAAAATCACAAGTAGCCAGATATATTAAGTTCATCGTATTACAATCAGCAAAGACCTTAGGAACAAACCTAAGAAAACCAGATGGAAAATTAAAGACTTGTGTGTGTGTGATGTATCTACACATATTGCATTTCATGTATGGGTATGTCCCTCTCTTATCTGGAAATAAACTTGGAATATGGCTAGTCTTATTATCATTGAAATTAAAAATTAGTTTAAGATTATCACAGTTCTTAAACAAGAAATGAGGTTTGTTGCCCACCAGATGTTTCACATGGTCATCACTAGTTAGTACATTCCAATGTTTGTTGATAATTTTCTTTAAGTCTGTAATATCATTTGTATATTTTATTATATAGCTTAGTTTATTATCTTTGGGTGATGTCCCTTTATTGTGTTTAGAACCGCTGGATGTACCAACAATATCAAAACCTGTTTCTAAACCTAAAGTTTTGTTCTTAATGGAGCGGACTAGGTTATCATCATAGCCTCTATCTAAAAATAAGGCCTCTAAATGATCAGCTTCTTTAATCAATACATCAGTATTTTTGCATAACCTAGATAGACGTACAAACTGGCTCTTAATAATTCCTGAGAAAACAAACCTAGGATGCATGCTATTATAGCTTAGTATATTATTCTTCCAGCACTGTTTTCTATAAAGTGATGGAACTAGTCTTTTATCGTCATCAAATGTAAGAGTGACATCTAAAAAATTTATAGCAACACCAGAATGTTCAGCTGTAAATCTCAGGAAATCTGTGGTAGACTCTAGATAGACTAGCAATTCCTGAAATAAAGTGAAGGTCCCTTCCCATACTATTACCACGTCATCAACAAATCTTCTGTAAAACTTAATTCTATGTCCCCAAGCATTGTTGAACATGTATTGTTGTTCCCAAAAATGCATCACCAAGTTTGCATACGTATTAGCACATGGGGTGCCCATAGCGACACCCCATGTTTGAAGAAAATGTTTTTTATTAAATAAAAAGACGTTATTATGCAAAACCAAGTCCAGAAGTTGGCATAAAAGGGTTTGTCTATTGGTTGTAAAAGTGGTTTCGTGAGCCATTATTTCTCTAACGGCCTGTATACCATATTCATTAGGTATACAGGTGAAGAGATTTTTGACATCTATTGAAATTAATAAAATATCATCTGTGCCTATCCAATCCTGTTGTGACAGTTGTATATCATTAAGTAATTGGTAGGTATCCTTGAGAATAAAGGTTATGCTGTCAACTACTGGTCTCAAAATCTTTTCAATGAAAATTGAGATGGTAGATGTAGACCATCCCTTTCCAGATACAATGGGACGCATGGGGACAGGATGTGTGTTCTTATGAAGTTTGGGTAGTCCCTTTAGACAGGGAACAAGCGGATTTTCAATGTACAGGAACTCATATATCTCATAGCTAATTTGCATACACATCAATAAGTCATACAATCTATCATGTATATTGGTAACAATAATATTCACATCATCTATACTTATTGGTTTATGGATGGAGCGGGTGGTGTGAAGTCACCACTTGGTCCACTCTGCTCTGCAGCCAGGAGGATTCTTCTGTGGCTTGCCAGGGAAAGAAAAAAAGAAATATAAAGGATATCAGCTTATGAACCCTTTATACTCCTGATATCCTGGCACTGGAAACTAGGTGACAGTTAAAGCACTAGGGGAGGGGAGGAGCTTTGAAAGGCTGGCTGGCCAGCCAACAGGCTAAGGGCTGTCTACATAGCAGGATATTACAAAAGTGGCAAATAAACCCCTCATATCTGAATTACTTTGCTCATTTATACCTTGAATTGTGCCCCCCACAAATCATTTATGTATGAAGGTAGTGTACATGCACATGTGATAGAGCATTTCATCAATGTGGGCATATAGATGTGTAATGTATTTGTGTGTAAATAGATATGGATATATATAAATATGCACACATATATGTATGTGTGTGTATGTATGTATATATATATATATATATATATATATATATATATATATATATATATATATGTGTGTGTGTGTGTGTGTGTGTGTGTATGTATGTATGTAGCTATATACAATACACACACACACACACACACACACACACACATTAATGAATGTACATAATGTACTTCCACTGTGTGAGGTCAGTGTGTAATTGCCGAGAACCTCCTATGTGATCATATTAAATTGAAACATTAAAATTACATTCATTCGAACAGTGCAGATTCAAAAATATTTTTATGCCCCCCACCACCACCATCCACTCCTTGAACTTTTAACATGCCAACTCCACAATCATACATTGTTAGGGAAATGAGATGATGCCTCAGAACAGTGCACAGAGGTGTCAAGCAATCATTGTCTTCACATTTAGCACAAACATGCAAGTAATTTCTGAGGACTCACTGATATGTGTACCTTTTTCCTTTTTTGTCAGATCCTTTCAGTTGATGTCCTATTTTGTTGAGCATTTTATTTTTTTTTATATATATAGTGTTGTATGACTTACGAGTGTGAGTAAGGAAATATCCTAATCTTAGACTGCCCAGTCCCATCTGCTGCACTGTGGATGGGTTTTGTCTGCTGCTAAGAATCAATAGGGCAAACCGCTTTCATTAAGCTGATTGAGCTCCACTCCTACATTCAGTATTGCATGACACTCCCTTTCTTCTCAGATCTTGTGTGCCAGCATAGCATCAACAGTGATCTAAATTTGATAATATCCTTTTCCCTCGCTAACTAGTCCTTTTCAGGATTCCTATAGTAAAGAGTCCTGCAACAGTGAATAGAGGGACACATCTACTGTTATGGTAAGATTTTACACAGCTGTGCCTTCTCTCTTAAACTGCTCTTCTACCTACTCCCCCGCCCCCAGAGACGAGAAACATAACAGATTTGATGTTGAGCACATCCACCATTACGAAATACCTTCTCAGACTAAAGCCCAACTACACTTGCTCCAAACAGTCTTGCAGTAAAATATGTTAAATTTGCAGCAAATACCCTAGCTTGTCCAGTCTCATCCTAATAAACCACTATGGCACAGAAAGCTACATCCCAAAAATTTGGAAAAAATCTTACGTTTCCTTCCACAGAGATGGCTGTATTGATATTTCAAATTACAAGTCAATAGCCATTATGTCTTCCCATCTAAAGCCTTAGTAAAATGTGTACAATCCCAACTACTTAAGGTTTTCTGCACAGTGTACTCTAGGCCCCTTGCAACGTGGTTTCTTCTTCATCTTTGAATTATCACGTATGACAGGCCGTGTTACATTTGTGGCAATAAACCATAGCGACACAATCTCAGTTGCAAACATTATACATTCCAGTCAGTGCCAACACGACTGTAGCTGCAAACATTATACAGCACTTTTAACTCCTGCCTTCTTTTAGACACCATTCTTCCTCTGCTTGTATTGATCCCACAGTTTCCATTTTTTCCTGTGTAATTTGCTAATGTCCTTTTCTAAAGATTCCACTTCCTGTTTTATCTCTGTTGCTATCTTCACTACTTCTTGTAAAGTTGGTTTAGACATTGATTTCCATTTTCTAGTAATTGCTTTTTTGGCAGCCGTCATAATCAGACTCAGCAAGGCTTTATTATGTCTAGGCAGTTCCAATTTTGTGTCGTAGCTCAAAATAATTTCCCCAGTTACTCCAGTTTGCTCACCCAGCATCTCCAACAGAGCAGTCTGCAGGGAATATTTAAAATATGCCAACTCATTACACTCCCAGAAAATATGTTCCCAGTTACCTCTTTCTGCCCTATCACACCTGTAACATTTGCTGTCTACTTGAGGAGAAATTCTTTGAAGTGTGCTTGGCATATAAAAATAACTGCATAAGCACTTCCAGAAAAAGATCCTAAATCATTTTTCTGAATGAATCATTGTTCTCAGTTTGAGAACATTGAGATTTCTCAGTCCCTTAGAAAATATTATGATTTGCTACACATGGAATTGGAGAATACTCACCCATCCCTCCATTGCTTTCAGCATTGGAGGATGTATTTGTCCCACCCTGTGGCTTCCCTGACAGACAAGCCTGCTGCCCCTAAGAGACCATAGAAAATGTAGTTACTCATTCTTTCAAGTTTTTATCCTAATCCAATGCCTGACCCAACAGCTGTAGCCTTAGTTAATCCAGCTGCTGCTGCTTAGCATTTTGTTAATTGTAATCCTCCTCCTAATAAGGATGGTAAAGCTATTGAGAGGCTAACATGGCAGCTACTTGGGAAAGTATGAGGAATATTTTGGCTGCAGTTTCCTCTTGTGAGAAAAAATCTACTTTGTGTATTTTACTTCTGTTTCTCACGTCACTACTCATTGTTTGGAATGTGTTTTATGGCTCTATAGATAATACTTTCAGGGCTGTTACCACTGGTACTGTTTTCTGGAGGTTTGCCTGGCTCTTACAAGATGTTAAAAATGAAATTTTTGAATTCACCTTTGGATAAAAATGTAGTTTTTGAACCCTGTGCTTCAGACATGATCAAAAACTGATGAAAGAGGTAAGCTGATTGTGAATATCTCAGATTTTTCAACCTTCCTGTTATAAATTCTTCAAGGGATTTTATGCTTTCTTGTCCGGTTTTGGCAAGAAACAAAGTTATCAGTCACAAGAGAATGCTGGTAAAAAGACCATTAAAAAGCAATGCCAGGGTGGTCCCATAAAGAAAGCAGGACCCCCCCCCCCAAAAAAAAATAAGACGGTCAAAGATGGCAGAGTGGCTATATAAGTGACTTTGTTCTCACCAAGGCAGTCCTTTACCCCTTCCACAAAGTCTGAATCTCCATTTCTTTCTCTGACAACAGATTGTTTCAGACAGGCCCTTAAAGTGATCCATTTAGAATGCAAATGGCAGGGCAGAAATTCCTCATTTCCAGAGGATTCCTCCTCATCTGCCAAACCAAGCCCTTCACCTTAATCTCGCCATACATCATATACTGTCTCAGAGGATAATAGAAGCTGTTACTCTGTCCAGTTTGGGGAAAGGATCTTACTCAAGAATGTTATGGTGCCAAAGAAGGAAAATTGATGGAGACCAATGCTGGGTCTTTCCTTCCTCAATCAGTTTGTGATAGTGCCCAAGTTCAAAATGCTTTCACTTCACAACCTGCAAACACTTCTTCCTACAATGAGTATTCTAGTGCTCCAAGGATGTTCACAGTGTCTAGCTGTTGTTACAGCCCATTGCAGGCTATAGGGTATCCACGTTTTTCCTTATTTAAAGAACTTTCTCATCTTTGCAGAGTCTTTTTTAGTGCGTCAGGAATCTCTTACCCGGGTAAGAGATCTACACATACTGGGATTCTTCTTGTTTCATTTCTTGTTGTTATGGGTTTTTTTTAAACACCTTTATTCAATTATCTCTTGTGACATAAGCAAATTTGCATTTATATAAAAGTAATCAAACGGTATAAACAAGTTCACTTTTACAAACATTATGCTTCACATATATAGCTATTATATCATATAATCTAATCAGCATTGCATACATTATTCAGTTCCGGTCTTTTTTCAGTAAGAAACATCTTTATTAATCAATCACTTGTGACATAGACACTCATACATTTATGTAAATGAAAACAAACCACACCAACACTATCCTAGTTGCAACCATTTAACTACAAAGACTGTACTGACGCACTTCCCAATTGCAATTATACATCACTTATCTACCGAATTATTTTCAGTCAAACATTGCATAGCTCATTTAAGTCCTGCCTTCTTTTAAACATCATTCCTCCACTGTATGTATTCCCACATTTCACATTTTTCCTATGTAGTTTGCTCCTACCCATTTTTAAAGATCTCAGTTCCAATTATTTTATTTCTGTTACTGTATTCACTATCTCTAATATAGCTGGTTTAGATTTTCATTTCCATTTTCTAGTAAATGTTTTTTTGGCAGCCACCATAATTCGACACAGCAAGGCCTTACCATGTCTAGGCAATTCAGATTCTGTGTCATATATCAGAAAAATAATCTCCCTTGTCACACCACTCTGCCCACCCAGCATCTCTGATAGTGCATCGCATAGGGAATCCTTAACCAACTCACCTGCCTCCCAGAAAATGTTTCCAGTTACCTCTGACTTCCCCATCACACCTCAAACATTTGATGTCTACCTGTGGAAAAATTCTTTGGGGTCGCTTTGTGGTATAAAAATATCTATGTAAACATTTCCAAGCAAAAATCCCAAATCTAGATTTTGTTGCATATTTGGGAGGCGTAGATATATCCTCCCATTGTTTCTTTGTGAATTGCTTATCCAGTCTCTCTTCTCAATCCTTTTTAACCTCTTCTGATTTGATTCCTATAGTTATCATGCAATATTTTATATGCTGTACTAATAATTCCTTTTTTAATGGCAGCTCCTGTTCTAGATTCAGGAAAAAACTCTGCCAGTGCTGGTGTCTTTAGGGACACCCCCCCCCCATTTCTTTCTATTTGCCTGTACTCCGTTATCAATCCTTGATAGAGAAGGCAGTCTCTAATCTGCAGTCCAAATAAATTCTTGGTATCATCCCATTCTATTGTCTTTCATTCTCTAGTTATTTGCTCCCAATACCTTGGTTTCTTTGCCAGTTTTCTCCAATAAATTCCAGCCCCCTCTTGCCTATTGTCTGTATCCCTAATTGCAATCATCCCTATTGACAGAATCTCCTTTCTCCATTCCCATGTTGGTTTAGTTCTTACAATACTTTCTTCTACTTTATAGACATAATATTCTGTATGATTGTTATTCTCTTTAAAGGCCTGCATCCAAAATCCCAGTCTTTCCTTATTTCTTGAGTTTGCCCCTGTTTTATCATCATCCATTTCCACTTTGAGTTATAGTTTTCTGTTTGTGCAACTTATAGGAGCCTTAACTGTGTAGCTCAGAAATAACCCTTCAAATTGGGTAATCCCAACCCACCCTGTTCTATTGAAAGGATCATCTTATCCCGCTTGACTCTTGCTGTCTTCCCCTCCCAGATAATATTCTTCAGCTCTTTATTAATTTTTATCCACAACTTTTCTGGCTGCTGAAAGTGTGCCTGACCTTTGTATAGGACTGATGGGACTAAAAACATTTTATCTGCTTGTATCTTACTATCCATATCTATATAACAAAGCTTCCATTTTTTCAGTTTTTGTGTTATCTTTTTAGTCTCTTCCCATATAGCCTTAGCTGGCTGCCACACCAGAATCATTTTTAATCCATACTCCTAAATACTATAATCTATCATGTCCCCATAAATATGGATATTGCTGAACCAGTTCAGGTGTGGGTACGTAATTTACCACTATTGCCTTTGCTTTTAGCTTCATTAATTTTGTATCCTGAAAAGATTTGAAACTGTCCCAAAAATGTTCAACAACACTGTAATGTCTCTTTCTGATTTTGTCAGGTATAAAATTATATAATCTGCAGACAGAGTCAGCTTTTCTTGACTGCCATACCAATTATATCCTTAAATTTCTGAGTCCTTTATTTTATTTGCTTGTGGTTCTAAATATAATGCAAATAATGGGGAAAGAAGACACCCCTGCCTAGTTCCTTTGCTCAAGCAGAAATTATCAGGAGGACACCACCCATTTTCGCCTCCGATCCCTCATATATCCTCCCAATCAACCTTATCATTTTTTCAGGAGATGCAAATGCTTCCATTATCCTGCTTATAAAGTTGCAGCTTAGTGTATTAAACGCTTTCTCTACATCAGGACCCACCAACAACAATAGTATTTTCTTACGTTGTGCTTCCCTCTGGATCAACACTCTTCAGTTAATGTTTTCAAATGTTTGCCTTCCCTCCACAAAACCACATTGATCCATATCTATCAGTTTTGGCATCACTTTTGTCATTCTTTTACCCATTATAGGCATGAACACTGTATAATCATGGTTTAGTATTGAAATGGGCTTGTATGAAGCTGGATCTGATGGATCTTTACCCTCTTTAAGTATTACATCTGTGAGGCTGCCAGCCCAGCTGTCTGGAATTTTGTAAGTAAATCATATGTCATTTGTGAGTATTAATATGATCCGTAGACTTGTCTTACAAATGTAAGAGAACTGTAAGTTGTGTATATTAAACTACTGGTGCAGAAGTATGTGTTGTACTGTATGTTATGTACTGCACTTCTAGAATGTAGCCACAGTGTACCCTGCTGGAAAAGAACAGAGTTAACTTGCAAACCCTCAAGAAAATAAGTTGAAAAGTAAAGTGTTTCATGATTGTGTTTATCTCCCAGTTTCACTGAAGGAGACAGGATGTCTACAGCTAGAGGTTTCTTTCTATTGTTTTAAAACAGAAATAATTACTAGGTTTCAAATGTAAAAGTGTTAATTGTTTTACTACTTCCAGTTCTAGGCAAACTTCTGAGAGATGTTAAAAATTTTGTTGGTATCTATTTGCCTGGGAATTGAAGGCAGGTGACAAGTAGTGATGTCATCCAGCTAACCCAGCAGTTGTGTCTTTCGGCTTTTCCCGGTTAGGGGTCGCCACAGCGGAACTCCGGTCCACTAATGATTGGCAGTAGATTTTTACGTGCAGAGTTGCCGGCCCTGACGCACAACCTTCAACGAAGGTATGCTCATTCATGCATGTCTCCACACAGAAGACACTCTAGCTGAGAATCAAACAGGACAAGGTCTGATGTGCATTATTAATTTAAGAACTTTCTCAGAGAGTGAGTCTGTGCATTTTGTATCTTGTCTTGGACTTAAAAACATCCACCCAGCACTTCTGCCTGCATGTTGCTCTGTGGATATGACCCTGACCCTGAGTAGCATCCTGCCCTCACCAAGAATGATACCGCAGTGTAAAGAAAAATGATCAATTTCAACAATTGGCTAAGCTTCTGTTGTCATTCAAAGGGGATCCAGTGTCTGTCAGCCTGGGATGACATGCTCGACCAGCCTCATTGCTTTGCAAGAGACTGCTTGCACCTGTCACCCCTAGGCTTTCGAATACTGGTCAAGGTTCTTGCTGCCCCCATAGTGCCTTTTTTAGGCAAGGCTCAAAAGTCAAACCCACCTCCGTAAACAGCACAAATAAAAAAAATGAGGGTTATGCTACTCAACGCCAGGAGATTAAATCTCAAAATGCACGCGCTCGAAGCACTCCTCAGTATGGAGAACGTCGACATCTGTGCAGTAACTGAAACCTGGTTCAAGGCTCCACAGAGCACCCCAGCACTACCGGGCTACAACTCGTACCACGCATTTCGGCCACAGAACATGGACTGAAACATAAAAGGAGCGGTGTATCCATATTCATCAAGGATACCTACACCTCCAGGTTAGTGACACAGCATGATACCTCCGAGATCATCCATGTGCAACTAACATCAGGCAAATCTGCAGTGCAAATTGTGGCCTGCAACAGATCACCCTTCTTGACCCAGTACCACCACTCCGCCTTTCTGGAGACACGGGAAAACATGAAGGTCCTACCGAACACCCTGATATTGGGTAATTTCAATTACCCTACCGTTAACTGGAAAAACTACTCGAGTACAAACTCCCAGGTCCAGCTCTTCCTGGACTTTAGCAACTCAAATGCCCTGGATCAGCTGGTAAGCTCCCCTACCAGAAGTGAAAACATATTGGACCTGGTCATCAACATGGGCGACAGGTGTTCTACACCGAAGGTCAACCCCCATCACTGGTTAGATCAGACCATAAACTAATCACTCTGGATGTCCACACCACACCACCACCTCCAACCAAGGAAATCACAGTGAAGAACTTTTCTGTAGCAAACTTCACCTTACTTAAGACAGAGGTGGTAGGTTTCACAGCCCCCACGCTAAAGGATAACCTTGTCCAAGATGCAGGAACCATTACAAATGCACTCTATGAGCACCTACAAGGATGCATGGATCGTGCCATCCCTAGCAAAACCAAGACTCACTCCCCTAAGAGAAGATAACCAGTCTGGTGGACCCCTGCCATAAACAGGCTATACAATAAAAGGAGGAAACTAGTTCAGAAAAAAGCAAATCCCAAGAAGGCAAGACATCCCTGATCAGTATCAGTAAGAAACTAAGGTTCCTCATAAAATCCTCCAAGGCTTACTTCAAAAGAAAAATAGCCAAAGATTCAAAAGATAACCACAAAGCCTTCTTTAGCTATGTCAAGAATCAAAGTGGCAACTCATAGATATGCTCTGAGCTAGTGTAAAATAGCACAAAATATACTGAACCCACTGATATTGCCAACATCCTGGCAGATAGATTCAGTGCAAACTTCACCCCCCTCTCACCCCCAAAAGGGCCCACAACAATACCAGAAAAGTGTAGTTTCCCGAAAATCGCAGATGCACAGGTGAAAACAGACCTTTCAAAAGCCAAATGCACAGTGTCAGTGGGGCCAGATGGTGTCCCAGGCTGTGTCTTGCACGAACTACAGAACAAACTAACCCCCCACCTAAACACACTGTTCAACCTCAGCCTCTCCAGAGGCTACATGCCCATAGAGTGGCGCACAGCAACAGTTATTCTGCTCCACAAAGGAGGGGCCACAATTGACCCTGGTGACTATCGCCCCATAAGCCTGACTAGCCTGGTCTGCAAGGCTATGGAGCGCATCATCATGGAACTCATTAACAAAGACATTGGAAACCTCCAAACACTTGACCTGACACAGTTCGGCTTTAAGGTTAGATCATACCTACTAAACCTGGTTGACTTCTTCAAGACAGTCACCAAGGCCATAGATGAGGGGAAGGTAGTTAACACAGCCTACCTTGACCTTGCCAAGGCTTTTGACACCATTTTCCACTCGGGAATTATAGAAAAACTCACCAGCCTGAACATTTACCCGTGCGTCACGAGATGGGTTGCCAACTGGCTTGCAGACAGAACTCACATGGTAAGAATAGCGGGCTCCTGGTCTGACTCTAAACCAATTACAAGCCGTGTCCCACAAGGCTCGGTCCTGGGAACCCTACTGTTCAGCATATACTTCTCAGAAGTACAGGCAAACACAGGAGGACTATGGCTAACCAAGTTTGCCGATAACTGCAAACTGGGAGTCATAATTGACTCTCCGGCTGACACGGGCATTCTCCCAAAGGGCCTTACTGAGATGGACACCTGGTGTCAAAGTCATGGTCTCAAGCTAAATGCCAAAAAATGCATAGTCATCCCATTTGGGAAAAACAAAACACCCATGAATTACCACCTAAGTGGCAGCCCCCTTAATACAGAAGAAGTAATAAGAGATCTGCGGACCCAGGTAGATAGTAATCTCTCCTTTGACAATGTTATTGCCAAAGTAGTTAGGAAATCTTTCTATGTATCCCATCTAATTACTAAAGGGTTCGCATCTAGAAATAAAGGGGATGTTCTTCATCTCACATTGCTGCAGTCCTAACACTTGGGTAGTCCGCTGTCCCTCGGTCGGCCCGAATATCAGAGTATAAGGCTGACGTCGGTCAAGGCGCATTTGACTGACATCAGAACGTCAGGGTACAAATGCGCATGACCGACGTCATATCCTCAGTCTTTTTTGCCGCATGGTCCGATGCAGAAGCAGTGTTGCAAGTGCCGTTCGGCGTTCTGAAATTTTTCGAATTCGGAGTTTCAGACCGAAGTCAGAGTTGGTTAAGTACCCGTTGGGAATATTTTGGTTTTTCTTGCCTCAGTGGTTTACCGGATGTCAGAAAAAGTGAATAACTGTATTTCTTGTGGGAAACAGATACCGCATAGGGATTACCATAATTTGTGTATACCTTGTTTGGGACCTGAGCACGACGTTGTTGGGTGTCGCTTTTGTGCTAGGTTCAATAAACGCACTATAAAGCGAAGGTTGGATTGTGCCAGGTTGGTCTTTGGGAAGCGGTGCAATTACAATATGCCGTCGGATGCTCCGACGCCGGCTTCCTCAAAGAAGCGCAAGGACAAGGTAGTTAAACATAGGTTAGAGTCGTCGTCCGAACCGGACGCCGGTTCTTTAGAGGCGTCAGTGGAACCGGTGGTTCCGACGGAGGCCTCTCTGGAGTCCCAGGGAGAAACTTTGTTTTTACAGGATGTGGCCTCCCAGGAGGCAGGTCAGGCTGTACGGGCTTCTCAGATAACTGTACTCCCCTCCCTTCCTAAGGTGTCTAGGCCCTCTCTTTCTGCTTCCAAGGCTTCTCCTAGAGGCAGGTCTAGTTTAGCTTCTGTGGGTGTCACTCCTAGTTCTTCAGGTTCTGTGCCCAAGAAGCACATGCTTAAAATGGCAGAAGATTTAATTACTTTAATTAGAGGCTCTATGCCCCCTCCTGATAAGAGGCCTAGGATGGAACCAGTGTTGGGGATTATGAGCAGGCTTCGGATGTGTCTGAGTCTTCGGCTGAAGACTTGCAGGAGTATTCTCATTATTCTGATTCTGATGTGGATGATTCTACTCCTTCTGCTTCTCCTCCTGAGGATTTTTCTTTTTCAGAGACCCTTCACTCCATGAGAGAGCATTTTAAATGGGAAGGTCAGGACTTCTCTGATTCCAGGAAAAGGCTTAGGGAATTTTTGTTTTACCCCAGCATAGGCCTTTGGCTATACCTCCTGTTCTGAATGTGGTGGAAGATGTGTTTGCAGAGGCTTCTCTTAATCCTGATTCTTTGCCTCCTGCTCCTGTTAAACCAGATAGGTATTACAGGGTGCCTGAAGCTCATAAGTATCTTTTAAGAGTCCTAGGGCAGACCCAGAAACTGTTAGCCAGGGGCCTAAGGGTGTTAAGGCTTCTGTTGTCAAGAATCCGGTTCCTGCAGATAAAGAGGCCAGGGCCTTGGATAGGTGGGGAAAGAAAGTTTATACTTCTTCCACTCTAGCCGTGAGAGCTTTGAATTGCCAGTTTCACATGTTGAAATATCAAAATTATCTCCTTTCACAGTTGAAATCTAAGGTTGATGCTCTGGCGGAAGGTATTGATTGTAAAGAGTTACAAGATTTAGTGCATGTTTCTGAACAGGTGGGTAAGCATTCTTTGCAATGTGGTTTTGATGCTGTACAGGCCTCGTCTAGGGTGGCTGCCACTGGGTCAGTTCTTCGCAGGCATGCCTGGCTGAGGGATCAAAATTTATCTGACCATGTTAAAACTAGGATTTTGGATGCCCTTTGCAATCTGATGTCTTGTTTGGTTCTCCTGTTGAGGCAGTTTTAAAGAAAATGGAAGACAAGGCTAAGTCTATGCAGACTGTTAAAGATTTTTTGCAGGTTCAGCCTCCAAAGTTTAGTAGAAATTGGCCTACTAAGGGGTGGACGTATCCTTCTTATGATTCCCAGTCTAGGGGTAGATCTAGACGTGGCAGGGGCAGAGGTCAGGGCTCTTTCAGGCCTAGAACAGGGAGTTCTCCTGCATAGTCTTCGGGTGAGGGCAGGGGTCAGTCCTTTCGTAAACAGACCCAATGACCTACCTTTTCAGCTGCCAGAACCTTCTCGCCTGGCAGCACCTTTGGGAGGAAGATTGGCACTTTTCAAAGAAAATTGGAGTTTGATTACCCAAGACAGATGGGTATTGGATATCATACATCACGGTTACAGGTTTTATTTCCATATCTTGCCTCCTTTCAAAGGCATGCCAGACATTCCTCCTCAACAAAGAATAGAGGCTCACAAGCAAATTTCTCTGTTACTCCAAATAGGGGCCATACAGCCGGTTCCTATGCCAGAAAGGGGCCTAGGATTTTATTCTCGCCTGTTCCTTGTACCAAAAAAGGGGAACACGTGGAGACCAATTTTGGATTTATCTACCCTCAACACTTATCTGGACATTCCCAAGTTCAAAATGTTGACGTTACAGCAGCTTTTACCTCTGCTGGGCAAGGATCACTGGATGGTAACTTTGGATCTCAAGGAGGCTTACCTTCATGTTCCTATCAGGCTAAGTTGCAGGAAGTATCTGCGTTTTCGGACTGGGACTTCTCACTATCAGTTCTCTGCATTGCCCTTTGGCTTATCTACTGCGCCCAGAGTATTTACGAAAGTTCTGGCTCCAGTGATAGCTTTCTTCAGGCTAAAAGGAATACAAATCTGTCCTTATTTGGACGATTGCCTGATTCTGGCTCAAGGAAGGGACGAGCTTCTTCATCATTTGGAATATGTGATAGCAGTGCTAAGATGCCTGGGGTATTCTGTGAACGAAATAAAGTCCAGTCTAGTACCCTCTCAAGACATGTGCTTTCTGGGTGTAAGACTGAATACAGCATCCCAGATGGCCTTTCTAACCCCGGACAAACAAAAGAATCTTTCCCTTTACTTCCATCATCTATCTCTTCAGTCCGGGCTGACTGCAAGGACAGTCCTTCAAGCCTTAGGGTTCATGGCATCTTGTATTCTGGTGCTTCCCAATGCCAAACTGCATATGAGGAAGTTGCAATGGTATCTCAAAAATGTATGGACACAGCACTGCCAGGATCTGGACACTGTCATTCAAATAATACCTTGCATTCAAAGGGAATTTTTGTGGTGGGCTCAGGAATGTCACCTAAACAAGGGACTCTCTGTGACCCGGCCAGAGGCGAGTCAAATTTTAACGACAGATGCCTCAGACAAAGCTTGGGGAGCTCATCTAAACGGAAAGTGGATACAAGACAAGTGGCATGTCAGACTACAGCATCTACATATCAACTTGAAGGAGATGTTAGCAGTCCAGTTTGCATTAATAGCTTTCAAGGATTTACTTCTTCCAGGGCAGGTGTTGATTCTAACGGACAACACAACTGTCATGTGGTACATCAACAAGCAAGGGGGAACTCATTCTTATCCTCTATGCAGGCAGGCAATGATTTTGTGGGAGACTGCTCTCAGTTTACAACTAAGTCTTCAGGCAAGGTTTCTGCTGGGAGCACAGAACTCCATAGCAGATGTGTTAAGCAGACAAATCATGGATCCCCACGAGTGGAAACTGGATCTTCATGTATTTCAGAAATTGACAGTGTCCTGGGGAACTCCAGACATAGATCTGTTCGCTTCTCCACTAAACCACCAGCTGCCAAAGTTTTGCACGAAGAGGTTTCATCCCACAGCTTGGAAAGTGGATGCTCTTTCTTTCAGTTGGAAAAATCTTCATGTGTATGCCTTTCCACCTCTGCCTCTCCTCCCAAAGGTACTTCTGAAGGTCAGACAGGACAAGCCAAGGATGATTTTGATAGCTCCAGATTGGCCTCGACAGCACTGGTACCCATTACTGAGAAGTCTAGTACGGAAGCCTCCATGGCCTTTGCCTTTGATTCCACATCTGTTGTCCCAGGAGGACAGTCATTTGCTCAATGTCAAACTTCACTCTCTTCACCTAACAGCCTGGCATATTCTGTTTTAAACCATAGAGGGTCTCAACTTCCACAACAAGTTTTGAATGTGATTTTGGAAGCTAGAAGGCCTAGTACAAGGAAAGTGTACGCAGATAAATGGAAGAGATTTTTATTTTGGAGTGCAGCTAAGGATTTGGATGTTTCTGAGCCTGATTTAAGTGTGGCTCTTCAATATCTTACTGAGTTATTGGACAAAGGTTTGTCCTTCTCTTCCATTAAGATTCATGCTGCAGCAATTTCAGCTCACTACGACTGTGACCCACCATTGTTTTCTCATCCTTTGTTCAAGCAATTTCTTAGAGGGGCAAAGAATATAAGACCCCCACGAAGGGCTCCTACTCCTGCTTGGGATCTCAATTTTGTGTTGGAGAAACTCACTCTACAACCTTTTGAGCCTACAGCTACTGCTGAGTTGAAATATTTGTCATGGAAGACTGCTTTTTTGTTGGCCATTACCTCTGCAAGAAGGGTTTCTGAATTGCAGGCCCTTATGGCAGTTGAGCCTTTCTTAATTTTCCATAAGGATAGGGTATCTTTACGTACTAATCCTTCCTTTATGCCTAAAGTGGTTTCTAGTGTGGCTTTAAACCAAACTATTCATTTGCCTACTTTTTATGCAAATCCCCAAAATAAAGGGGAAAAGATTTTGCACACTTTAGATGTACACAGGCAGTTGCGATATTATTTGGACCGAACTAAAGGGTTCAGACAATCTCAGCAGTTATTAGTTTCTTTTGCTTTGTGCTCTCAGGGCAAGCCCGTGTCAAAACAAACTATTTCTAAGTGGATTGGATTTTGCATTGCTTTCTGTTATTCCCATCATGGCAAAGAGATTCCAGCTGGGATTAGGCCTCATTCGACTAGGGCTACTGCCACTTCAACAGCTTTTTTGAGGGGTGGCTACTAAGGATATTTTGGAGGCAGCCACTTGGAGTTCAGTGCATACCTTCTCTAGGCATTACCACCTTCCACTGTACTCTAAATCCAGGGCTGGTTTTGCCACTGCTGTGTTGCAGGGCATTTTGGCAGCTCCTGCTTCATTATAGTTTAGCCATCCTCCCTTACCTCTGCTTTGGGATTCTACCCAAGTGTTAGGACTGCAGCAATGTGAGATGAAGAACATAGTACAGTTTTGTACCTACCATAAATGTAGATGTTCGAAGATCCACATTGCTGCAGTCCAATTTACCCTCCCTCCTTCCCCTCTGTAGTTTGAGGTGGTTGTGTGGGTTGGGTTATCCATCTGAGGTATATTGTATATCTTGTATATATTGTACATATTTTTGGTGTTAGGCTGGTTGGTTGTTTAGTTGTTGTCTATGGGTTTTGACCTTTCCTTTTAGGGTCTTCTGACATCTGGGGCAAGAAAAGACTGAGGATATGACGTCGGTCATGCGCATTTGTACCCTGACGTTCTGATGTCAGTCAAATGCGCCTTGACCGACGTCAGCCTTATACTCTGATATTCGGGCCGACCGAGGGACAGCGGACTACCCAAGTGTTAGGACTGCAGCAATGTGGCTCTTCGAACATCTACATTTATTGTAGGTACAAAACTGTACTTTATAGTGCCCCTCTACTCGTCACTCATCAGACCTATCATAGAGTACAATGCCCCATTTAGAATGTACCTCACAAGACACTTCCACCAGCTGGAAAGACCACAAAAGTACCTCACCAAGAGGATTACTGGCCTCAAACATATGTCCTATGCAGCCTGACTGGAAAAACTCTAGCTGTACTCAAGTCGCATATCGCTTACTCAGAGGTGATCTCTGCTTGACTTACAAAGCCATGTCCAACTCAAAATTGATGGACATGCTCCACCTAAAGAAATCCAAGTCACTGCGAGCCACTCGCTCTAGTGAGCTAAGCCTCACCACAACAGTAAATAGAACATGCTGTAGGGATAGATTCCTGTCACAGAGACTTCCCATGCTTTGGAACAAAATTCCTAACTACATTAGGCAGAGCCCCTCACTAACCCTCTTCAAGAGAAACCTTGACGAGTGGATGGGTAACAGAAAATACACCCCTGGGATCACTTCATTGGCTCTTCTTGACAGAGGTTCAGTTAATTAAGCAATGGGATGGCGAAAGCTGACACTCTGGCTAGGCTTATAAATGCCCTCGGGCAATAGCCTAATATCTACCTATGAGCCTAAGTAAGATCTAGGTACAGTAATCTCTCTTAGATATAGATAGGAATATAGTAAAGATTAGTTTAAATGTTTTCTGTATTTATGTGAGACTGCCTGCAATGTTTTAAAATATTTCCTGTGATTCTGAACTCTGTAGTCACTGTGTTGTTATTGAATATTGTCTTGTTTTTTTTTTTTATTTATTATTAAATATGTTTAAACCTTTTAATTGTCAATGGTTTGTTTAGAGATATTTAAGCTCTTAGTGTACTTGCATATGTATTTGTTAACACTGTACAGGCCACTCTTAAATAGCCTTGTAAGTCTTGGTCACACTTAAACATTTGGATAATAGTAACATCACACAGTAGAATTGATCACCGTTTGGCAAGGGGCTTATAGTAGCTGATAAAGAGCTGGTTGGTGGCAGTGATAACTACCTTTTAATCTGGGCAGAAGGGGCATAGCTAGTAACCTGTGCTTGCTTTTCCCAGGAGTGTGTGTGTGTTTGTATATAAATCAAGTCTCAAGTGTGTGTGTGTCAGCTACTTGGGCATGGTCTCGAAGCACTGGTTGGACACAGATTGTGCTAGAGGTTTTGGCTTGACCACTTGGCTGAGATCTTAACCCTATAGCTATGCCAGTGGGGAGTCTTATTGTGGATCTGGAGAGAGAGAGAGGCCAGCCCTAGACTGACTGTGATCTGTGTGCTCTTAAGGGAAATTGTACTTTACTGTGTGTGTACTTGCCATCTGCCCAATGTTGACATACCTCACTGGTGCTAGTGGTGAGGATTGAAGCTCTTTGATTACTGGGCCAGTGCAGGGGCATCACAACATCTACCACTGCTTTCTTCTAGGATGTTGTTACTTCTCCTTGTCTTAAAATACTGTTAAACAAAACCTCCAGATCTTTATCAGTTTTTCCCTCCTATCTTCCAAACTTCCACAGGAATACTGTGTATTCCTGGGGACTCTCCTGTAGATTGGTTATACATCACAATTTTTATCTCATCACCTCCTATCCTATCCTAACCGTTAGTAATTGAGCCTCATCTGCTTCTAACCTTCGAATATTTAATTCTTCCATAAACATTTCTATTTTTCTTTTCTTGATTTCCATATTTCTCTGCTTTACACAGACTTTCATAGAATTTCCGAAATATTTCTAATACTTCTAGAGGATCTCTTGTTAACTTCCTTTTTCTAGGCTCCCTATGCTTGGCGACAGCCCTTTATACTTTCTGTTGCCTGGGTCATTGTGCTAAAAGTTTTTGTGCCCTAGTGTTATCAAAAAAACAGTTGCTTAACTGCAATCTTTCTAAACGTATGTATATTATCGAGGTAATCCCTTATTTTTTGCTTACCATTCTACATTTGATTATCCTCTTGTTCTGACATCCCCATATTCTGCAACACTTTAACATTTGTCAGTTCCACTAAGTCATTTTTGTTACTTCTTAACCATAGATCCTTTTTTTTTCTTTCCACCCTATTTTTAAACTCCACCTTCACTTTTTATCCCACTCCCTAGCTTTATTTTCAGAAGTAATTTCTATCCTCTTCAGTAGCTCCTGAATAATCTCCACTACCCATTTCTTGAATTCCTCTTTTCAACAAATAGGTGGAAAAGCACCAGTCTCTCATTTTTATTTTGTTACCTTGTATTTTCTGTTTTAGTTATTATTGGCACATAATCTGAAATGGTTTTTGGGTGCATATCAAGACCTTCAATTAAATGAGCATGTTCCTGTGAAATGTAAATTCTGTCCAGCCTAGCTCAGTTTTTTTATCTTGGGGAATATGTAAATTCACTCTGAATTCCTATTACTGTATTCACATCTTTCATGCCAAATATTTTCATACATTTGCTAAAAAATTACCCTCCTGTTACACTCTCCATTTTGGGCTCCCAGACACATTTTCACTACTACAAATCAGTTTTTGGTCCCCACCTATAAGTAATATTCCTTGTTGAAAACTGATTATTTCACCCAGAATATTCTTGGGCTTTGTTATGACAGTTTTAGGTGGAATGTAAGTACATTTCAGTGTAATCCTCCTCCTCTCTTGCCGGTAGCTCCTTAGTACTACAAATCTGCCATTATTGTATTTTTTTCATGTTCTGTCACTATTGGAGCTCCTCTTGCAATTAATACAAGTACTCCTCTTTTCCTTTGTTCCAGATATTCCACTAAACCATCTTGAAAACCCTTCTTTATCAAATTCACATGCTCATTTCTTTCCAAGTGTTATTCTTGTATCGTAGCTGTTTGTACTCTACATTTTAATATAATTCACCATTTTTTTTTGTATTTATCTGTGAGACCCTTGGCAACTAAATACATTATAGAAAGCATCATTCTATTAAAAAGTTATTATTCCCACTTTTTGTGTGCAACACATTTTTGTTAAATGCTTAGTTTGGTAGGTTGAACTTTTATATAGTTGTTTCTTGTCTTATCCATTTGAGCCTGTGTCACATCTTACAAAACTTTTTGTTTTATTGAAAGCCCTCAAAAAAAAAACCCAATACCTGCTAAAACCTATTAATTTAGTACTAACAAAACTATATAAATCTTCAAATATTGAATTCCCCCAGCTGGGAAAACCCCCAAATGCTTTGAGAACATTATTTTCTAGCCAGTTTATCTCTCCTTTTTTTCCCCCAACCATTCTCCACCAGGCTGTAACCAATTTCTCTTTAGCAAATTGTTTCCATGGAGACATGAGAACCAGACTGCCAATTTATCAATATCAAATTGTTTCAATGGAGACATGAAGGCCAGATACAGAATTGTTAATAAGCATACATTCATTCATTTGCTAGAAAAAAGCCTCATAATATTCTTTTTCATTTACTTGCTTTCTCTTAAAACTTGTTACTAAATAAGTCTAAGGTCCTTACTCCAGTTATTCCCTCATGCAAGAATTAGAAAAAGCACTTTTTTCTTTTGTCATGCCGTTGTAACTAGGCTTTTTAACATTGCAATGCCTACATTTCTTAAAACTGATCAAGAAGAGAGAGAGGAGAGAAAAATGGGAAGAAAAAGAACAGCAGCACATATTTACAGTCCCATTACCCTTAAAACAACTGAGAAAACTTTATAGCATGCAAAGAAAACCATGCACTACAAAAATAGTACTATTAAGAAAAATGTGTTTTCTTTACTTGGTTAACTGTCTCTCCACTATTCCCCTTCCCAGAGATTTTTTCAGAATATTAATGACTTGAAGTAGGTCAGTACTTCCCAACACAAGTCCAGCACATTCTGAAAAGTCAAATATTTGCAGATTTTCTTGTTATGTCATATTTCACAAATATAATTATTGCATTATAATCCCACATTAAGTTACTGGTTTTGTCTAAGCCGCGATGGTGCAGTGGTAGCGTTGTCGCCTCACAGCAAGAGGTCCTCCCATTCGATTCTCGGCTGGAGCACCTTCTGTGTGGAGTCTGCATGTCCTCCCCGCGGTCGATTGGCGTTCGAAAGACATGCGTAGAATGGGCATGCCTTCATTGAAGGTTGGGTGTCGAGCTGGCACCTCGGCACCATAAAAATCTACTGCCAACCATTAGCGAACCGGAGTTCCACTGTGGCGACCCCTAACCGGAAAAAGCCGAAAGAAGAACAACAAAAAAAAAAAAATTTAAGTTACTGGTTTTATTACTGCTCATCTCAATCTCCCATATCCTGTCTTTGCTTCATTTCCAACATTTTCTTGATTCTTCTAGTCATCTCTTATGCTTCCTTCCATCTCTCCAACATTTTCTTTTGAAACAGTGGAAACCGTTTCACAAGTTTATTCTCTGTAGTCATTATTACCAGAATCTAATTTTGTTTCACAGCTCACTTTTTGTTGGACAAACTTTTATATTTCCTCCCTAGCATGCACTTAATCAAAAAAATAATTTTGTCCTTCCAGGGAAAAATACCTTGAATACACCAGCAGCTTGAATCTCACACCTGTGTCTTGACATTCCCTGAATAGTGGAATGAAGTTACTCCTCTTTTGCATGGTGTACAATGAGTAATCATTCTCCATAAACATTCTTCCATCTCCCACATTTAGTATTTTGTCCTTCTGCCACAGTTTTGTCAGAATCAATTCCTTCTGTTCTGCTGGTAGGATTACACCTTTACTATTAAATGTCTAGGTTGCCTTCTAATAGCCAGGTTTGGAGCATACACGCAATGTGCCCTTTCAACTAACAACTCCTATTTTGGAATACCAGTCCAGTTGCTTATTTGTGTTTTCATGAAATTAATGCAGTTTGTCCTTCCACCCTCTCTGGTAAAGCTGAAAATCTCAGGTTTTCCCTGTCCTGTAATTCAATTATTTTTTGCAACATCTCTTCCTGAGCAGTCTCGTATTCAGCCAGTCTTTTTCTTCATTTCAACCTCTGTGTTTTGCAGCTTTACTACCTCATCTGAATATCTGTTTAAAGCTTCTTCAAATGTTTCCAGACTTTTGTTGTTTATGTTCATAGATTCCATCAGATTTTCAATTATTTTAACCAGGTCTCTATGCAGTTGTCTTGTATGTTAGGGTAGTTTGCTAGAAGTCATGTCTGGAGGGTTGCATTGCTTTTTGCTGAGCAGCTGTAGAACTTTCCTCAGTCAGTGTTTCTTCATTGCTTTTTGCAGCTGATATTTTTCCAGGTTCTCTGTATTCCTTTTTTCCTGGCATCCAGGCAGTACACTTACTAGCCAGTTACTGAAATTTACCCATAAACAAAAAAAGTCTACTGGCCTTCATCTGTTGAGTTTCTGTTTTCACACTGGGAGAGCTAGAGCTAAGCTGTTACCCAAAGTGAAGCCACCTTCAAAGTCTCTCACAGGTTCCAATTCTTAACAGAACATTCAAAACTGTGTTTTGGGGTGTATGCTAGACACCTCGGTACAAAGAGCTGCTCTTCTACAGGAAAAATAGATCTATATTTAGATCTATTCCAGGAATTTTGCACTCAAACCTCTGGCTCTGAGATGGCGTACCTCAATATTTTGTGACTCATGGTTTCTATGGTTCTCATGATGCCTCGTGTAAGAAGGATAGATGGTATCTGGAACCTCTTTGGTCCCATCATCAGCACCCATTGTCTTTTTATATACATGTTTAGGGATTTGTGAAAAGAGAAATCACTTTGTGGAGACATCAAGTTTTTCTGAGCCCAGGTCTCCCATTCTCCCTTCCTGCTCCAAAGCAATCAGTTTTAACAGATGCCTCAGGCTGTGGTTGGAGAGTAGTGTCATTGGAAATAAACAT
Organism: Protopterus annectens; assembly: GCF_019279795.1. Classification (NCBI taxonomy): domain Eukaryota; kingdom Metazoa; phylum Chordata; order Ceratodontiformes; family Protopteridae; genus Protopterus; species Protopterus annectens. Next base: position 938,051,211 of record NC_056744.1, on the reverse strand, counting down.
GCCAAGCCTTAGGGATGAGAGAGACCAAAACAGGCAAACATAAAAGAAATGCGTACTCTCAACTCTGTGGATTATCTGTGGTCCCCAGAACTTCAAGTTGTTAACAGACAATACCCCAATGATGTGCTACATAAACAAGGGAGAACCAGATCTTACCCCCTATGCAAACTAGCCATTTTACATGGGTTATAGCTTTTTACATTACAGTCTCTACAGGCATCTCACATTCTGTCAGAGCAAAATTGTGTGGTGGACAAAATGAGCAGGAGCAGGGCAGATCCTCAAAAATGGAAACTGAATCATGGAGTCTTCTAGGATTTGACCCATCTGTTGGGAATCCCTCTGGTAGAGCTTTTTGTCTCCCCTCTAAAACTCAACTGATAAAATTATTTCCAGGACTCCATACAAGAAGACCTGGAAAATGGATGAATTTTCCTTTCCTTGAACAGTAATGTTGCTGTACACTTTTCCACCCTTTCCACTGATTTCATGGGTACTTCTGAAGATTCAGAAGGATTCCCCAAAGATCACTGTGGCGAGTCGCTTCTGGTCCAAATAACCAGTGGTTCTCTTCTTATGGAATTGGCTAGGGCCATTTACCATAAACATCCGCACAGGATGGGTTTACTCAGACAAGACTGAGGTGTTTGATAAATCATGATCACAAACAGCTGTAACAGACTCCCTGAAAGACAGGATCTTAATATCTTTCAGGCATCTGTTTTCTGTGGACATGCGGTAGGTAGTAAAGGATGTAAGAAAACCTGCTTATAGAAAATCGTATATTAGTAAATGGAAAGGGTTTTCTTGCTGATGCCAACCAAAGAACAAGCTCCTATTCAGGGCTAGAATATTTCTTGCTTTACCATGTTTGTATGAACTATCCTATTGCCTGTCATGCTCTTCTGTCAGGATTAGTCAGCCATTTCAGCATGTTTACCTGTAGATCCCCTCATTCAATGCAATCCCATGTGAAAATGTTTTTGAAAGAAGTGGTACATAAAACCTCCTAGCAAAACGGGTGTCTCCTCTTAGGATCTTAATGTTGTTTTAGATAATCTATCACTTGCTTCATTTGAACTACCTTATCTGGCTGGCATGAGGCTCTTAACAGAGAAAAAAGTTTTGCTGATTGCTGTGACCTCTGCAAGCAGGGTGTATGAGTTGAAAGCTCTTATGGTGGGTCACCCTTCTCTCATCTTTGATAGAGACAGGATTTCTTTGAGCACTATTCATTTTTTATGACTAAAGTGGTACCCTAGTTTACTTTATACCAGTCTATCCTCCCCCCTTTTTCTTTTCTGAACCCATAAATGAGGAAGAAAGGATACTTAATATCTTGCAAGCCCACAGACAACTATCTGGTTCTATCTTGACAGAAGAAAATCTTTCAGAACGTGTGATCAGTTGTTCATTTCTTATGCAGATGAAAAGAATGAGGTGACCTGTATCAATGCAGATTTCCAAATGCTTGCCTCAGTCTATTACATTTTGTTTTTCCCATAATAATAAAACTATTCCAGGCAGGGTCAAGGCTCATTCTGTCAGGGCCATGGCTTCATCCATGGCTTCTTGGAAAGGGTTGGACTTGAACTTTACTAGAAGCTGCAACCCTCCCATTTTTTGTGTTTGTTTTTTTTTTTTTTTTTTCATGCCAGTATGTGGGCATGTATTTTTTCTTTCCAGGGCAGTATCTTCTTGAGACTTAGCCTCCATCTCTTAGTTGACATGGAAGCTCATAAGGGCTGGTTGCCCAAACCTATCTCTAGTTAGCTCAGCTTGAGCTGAGTAATGATTTGGGTGCAAGGAAGGTGCTCTGAAGCTTTGGAAGCTTTTCATATGTTATAGCCTATGCAGGATAACCACCATATATAGCTTTTGCTACTGCAACAGTGATTATTCAAGCATCTCCTTTTTATTGAGTTTACTTATACAACTGTACTTATTAAATTCCTGGGCGGTCCCCCCGTTTGACCATATAATTTTTCTGGTGCTGATAAGGGCTTGATGAGAACCTGATGTTCTTGAGGCCATGTCTAGAAAGCCAATCAAAATACTGCATCTCCCCAGGGACGGGCAGTTTGAGGGTAAAAAAAATCTCTTGTCAACTCCATGCTTTTAATAGAAGCAACTAAACAAGAGCCCTCTGAGAAGAGCCATCTGTCTATCCCTGAGATGATGATTCCAAGGCTGTGTACAAGATAGGGAAGAGAAATTAAGTATTGGGTACCTTTCCCATAACAGCCTTAAATTGTCTGATGCATAAGAGCCAGTTTTACCAAGACCTGACTCCGCAAACCTTGTATACACTGAGACAGCCAGTTGCATTTTATTTTGACAGATAAGTAGAGGCACAAGTGTCAGTTATGCTCAACATCTTAAACCTCTCCATGTACATTTTGCATGGTGATGCCAAGCTGCTGGAAAGGGCATCACAAAGAGATGCTCTGCTTGGCATTTTCTTTGCGACTTTGTGAATTTTAAGGCATACTTCACAAATATCCAGTTTGACGGGTCACCAGTCTTTGGACCTACTGTGAAAGAGCAACTAGGAAGAAGTGAGCAAGAGAACAAGACTCTGTCTCACGTTTACAGCCCCTAAAATTCCTTTTCATTGAACCAAAAGGGTCCTAAGAACTTCTGCTTTAAAAAGTCCAGCAGACATCCATTCAACCAGTTTCAGTTGAGGAACTCTTGCAGGGGACCCTGAATGGATGGTCCTTCAGAGGCAGAAGTGCTGTGCAAAATTTTCACCAAGGAATGTTTTGGCACAGTCCATAGGACCTTGCCTGACTGGTTTTAGAGAGAGTGGTTGTTGTTCCCTGTGCCAAGGAACATGGATTGCCATCATGCAGAACAAATGGGTCAGGGAAATATCTATAGGCAATTATATTTCCTTTTTCCAGTTTTCAAAACTGGCCTGTACATCCCTTCCAGATATCCTACCCCATCAACTCAGGATGGCAAATAAGGAAGTTTCAAACCTTCTATTTAAAAGAGCCATCCAAAATGTCCCACTAGCCCAGAGAGGGACCAGGATTTATGCCAGAAAAAAAAGCTTTGGCCAGTTCAGGATCACAAGGACTTAAAGTATGTTGAAAAAAAAATTTCAGATGGTCACAGTGTAATCTATCCTCCTGTGTATGTATGTGAGTAGACTTGATAAGCTCCCTTGACCTCCTGGGTGCATAGTTGTACATTAAAAAATCACCATGGAATCTAGGAGGTTCCTATGTTTTTGTGTTGAGACAGTCATCAATTCAGAGCCCTACCATTTGGTCTGAACCCCTCCCGCCAAGTGTTTACCAAATGCACAGCAGTAATCCTCTCTCTCGCACAAGTACTTGAAGTCAGGATTTTTCCATATCTGGACAGCCGTTGTCTCTTCTCATCGACCAGGGAGTCACTCATGCAAGCAAGAGACTGCATTCTCCAATTTTGCCTGTCCCTGGGGATCTCCATCAGTCTAGAAAAGTCCCACTTGGGACCAACTCTGGCACTTCTGTTCATAGGTTGCCATCTGGATACACTCCAAACAAAAGATGAGCTTCTACATGAGCATCTTCTTTCCCCACCTAATCCTCCATGCACCGCTTCCTGAGGCCCTCGCCACTATCTATCTATCAGCTGTCAAGGCCTTGTGCTTGATGGCAGCAGCAATCTTCCTAGTACCACATGCCAAATATTACATGCAGATTCCTCAGCAGACTGTCAATGTATAATAGTAATGGACAACAACATGAACAAAGCCTTCAGTTTAATACAGATGTGCAGAAGTTGCATCCATTTGTGGTTGGATTTGAATAACCTCTCAACAGATCTTCCATTCAAGCTCCAGCTTCCTTTGGCCACAGTTACCATAATTTATTTGCTTCTGCCTTAGGTTGGGAGGGGGGCAGTATATCCAAGGAACTTGGTCTATATCCAGAAGTAATTTACATACCAACATATTGGAGATAAGGATGGCCCTTCTAGCATTGTAGGCATTCCAGGACCACCCCCCCCCCCCCAAAGGTGTGATATCCATACACAGACAATGTGGCTGTAGTATGATATATCAGCAAGTAAGGAGACACCATGTCATATAACCCTGTGTTGAGAGGCTGTGAGAGTGTAGCAATGGGCAGTGTCAACACAACATTTTCTCATAGGACTTGCACATACCTGGATAGTTCATCTCCTTGGTGGAAGGCTTGGCAAGAAAAGGCTTGATGCCATTTGAGTGACCCATCAACCCTTTAGTAGTACAAGACTTTGAGGGAAGTCTTCTGGCAACCTGTTTGCATCCCCTTTCAACACCAAATGCATCATCTTGTTACCCTGGTACTCCCATAGGACAGTCAGGGCCATCATTGGTTTTCGGGTCTGCTTTATGCTTTCCCTCTTGTACCACTAATAATCAAATTAATCTAGAAATGAAGCTGTGCAATGCCTTAGTCATCCTCCTGACTGAATTCTGGACTTGTCAGCTGTGGTAGCTCCTGGCTTTGGCCTTACCTGAAGCAGATCTCTATGTTTCTGGATCCTCCCACCCAGTCTCTTTTCTCATCTGCCTAGTCACACTCACCCAGGCATATCATCTCTGACTGACTGCATAGTTACTCCAGTTCTATTAATTGTCAGGGGCCTCACTCTTCCTTCCAGTGTACTGCAGGTTCTTGCAGCTACTCATAAGGCTTGTACATGCAAACCATAGAAGTAAATGGCAAAAGTTCTTTCTCTGGCCAACCAGATAGGATTGGACACTTCCTTAGTGTCCAATTCATTGGATTCTCTCCTTGTGAAAAAACAGTGTCCGGTTCCAAGGAATGAGACAAAAAATGCTGAAAATTGTCATTTATTGGTACAGCTGGTTAAGCGCTTTCATCTGTCCTCCATAGACTTCATCAGAACACCATTTCACAAACTAACAACCTTTAAATAATACTAACTGATTATAATTATCCAGTCCTGTGATACACCAAATTAATCTCATGAATATTAATCTCATGGATATTAAATAGTTCATCCTAATATTAATAAAACAATCGTGAAGTTCAAAAAGGACAATTGTCAGACCCAGTATGTGATTTATTTAGCTATCTGTACCAACTGTCCGTGTTTCTACGTAGGAAAAACAGAGAGGAGGTTAAGAAATCGAATATATGACCATTTTTATTGTATCAGAAAACCCTATATAGACATATTAGGGATAGTGAGACTTGTAATACCTTTACGTTTGCAATTTTAGAGTGTGTAAAGATTAATCCAAGAAGAGGTGATATGAAAGGTATATTGGGGGAAAGAGAAGTGAAGTGGCAAATATTATTAAACGCAGCCACCTACCCCGGACTAATTGATTTTATTCCCACTAAGCCCCTGTTAAGAGCCTAGAAAAGGGTAAGACAAAAGCAACATTAAATCTTGTATAGGTGCTATTATAAGTCTAGTATATTCATAGAGTTACAAGTTTCCCACAGTTTGTGTGTTTTTTGTGGGACACACTCAATACTTGTATTTTTTAGCATTTTTAACATTTTTTTTGTATTTTTATTATATGTGTTGTTATGGAATCTATCATGAATTTTTATTATGCATAAACTGTAATTATAATTGCTCATTTTTATGTCATTATGTCTTTTTATGGCTGTTTTATAGAAGAATATATGGTTAGAAAATTTCCTATTGCCCTTTCCAAGAAAAAAAAAAATCAACATTGAAATTGTAGTAAATCACTAAATACAAATGTAAGACGTAGCTTGCCACAGCTAAATACCACAAACACAACACTGAATGCTGCAACCCTAACTGCAAATGTAGTATTGGCATTATTTCTGAATGATAGCACTGCACTAATGTTCAAACAGCATCTGCCAGTTGTGCCCTGTAACACATTTGCCCCATCCTAGCAACGCTTCTACCATGCAAACCAAATGTACAGTCTACCAGAACTGCTGCTGCTTTTGCATGTTTAAAGAATTCCTTTGCAGATATTTTTGCAGCAGCTACCTAATCATTCATGCATACATTCTGCTAGCTTTACAAGCTAGATGTAGTGTCTAGGTCCAGTTCTTTGAAAGCCACCATACTCAGTAATATACTGTCATAAACCTTACTTAGTAGTGTGCTGTCATGATGCCACATGGGATTTCTGCTGGGGACTCTGTCCCATTTGGTGAAGTGGATGCAGTGGATATAATCTAAAATACAGTAGTTGTGTGCTTACCATAAAGTTTGAGTTTGACTATCCCTGTCCAGCTATTTCTTAGTGACTTTCCATCACCCCCTTCCAAATTGTCACCTATTATCCTGACATACCTCACAGGTGCCCTGAGGCTGTCTCCTCTACTTTTCTTTTCTTTTCAGGGATTGTTCTGTTATTCAACAGTTTATTTGCAGCTACACTCAATCTGAGGAGAAAGGCAGTGAATCATGGGATGTAGGGGAGTAGCCTGAATTGCTTAAGGAGAGCTGTTTGTCTTGGTGGTGCCTAGTAGCTGACCAGTCCAATCCAGTGAAGTGAATGGACATGGATTGTTAAGATCTAGAGTTGTGCCAAGTACACATCTATTATTTTTCTGCATTGTTATGAAATTTTGGATATACTGTTTTGATTGGTAGTGGAGGGAGGGTCCATGGTGTCTGTAAGGTGAGTAAGAGAGAGTAGAGTTTTATGAAAGTGTGAGCAGGTAACAGTGCAGGTAAGGAGGTTTCCTCTTACTTACTGTTATGCGTTTGTAACGCTAGAGATGGGGGCATGCAGTGGGGCTCCCCCCTCAAAAGCACTGAAACATTTTTTCCAGTATCAGTAGATAAGAAGTCAGTATGTTTTTTTTTTTTTTTTTTTTTCGCCTGCTTCTAGTCATTACTAAAACTGTGTGTGTGTATATGTATGTGTGTGTAGATATATATATATATATATATATATATATATATATGGGTCTACTGCTTTACATCAAAAATACACTTCTTCAAAATAGAGTAGTAGACCCTACACTTCAGCGAAAGTCCACTTAAACGAAAGTGCACTTTCACTGAAGTCTAGTTCCCCGGGCTACCAAAAAAAAAAAACCTAAAACATGTTTTTGCAGGGGGACAAGGCCCCCTGTGCCCCCCCCACCCCTACTTAAATATACCCACTCCAAGATTGCACTACAGTGGGGAAAAGGGAATATTCTCATATATGTACACACACACACACACCCACGATGAAAAAAATGTACACACCCCTGTTAAAATGCTAGGTTTTTTGTGATATAAAATAATGAGACCACAATAAATCATTTCAAAACTTTTCCCACCTTTAATGTGACCTATAAATCTGTACAATTCAATTGAAAAACAAACAAATCTGTTAGGGGGAAAAGTATTTAAAAAAAAAAAAAAACATACAATAAGCTGGTTGGATAAGTATTCACACCGTTAAACTAATACTTTGTTGGAGCACCTTTTGATTTAATTGCAACATTCACTCTTCTTGGGTAGGAGTCTATCAGCCTGGCACATCTTGACTTGGCAATATTTGCCCAGTCTTCCTTGCAAAAGCACTCCAAATCTGTCAGATTGCGAGGACATCTCTTGTGCACAGCCCTCTTTTGGGTCACCCCACAGATTTTCTATTGGATTTAGGTCTGGGCTGTGGCTGGGCCATTCCAAAACTAATTTACTCTGGGTAAAGCCATTATTTTGTTGATTTGGATGTATGGTATAGGGTCATTCTCATGTTGAAAGGTGAAATTCCTCTTCATCCTTCTAGCAGACGCCTGAAGGTTTTGGGCCAAAAGTGACTAGTATTTGGAACTGTTCATAATTCCCTCCACCTTGGCTAAATCTCCAGTTCCAGCTGAAGAAAAGCAACCACAAAGCATGATACTGCCACCACTATACTTCACCATGGGGATAGTGTTCTTTTGGTGATGTGAAGTATACCTTTTGGAATTGTGGCCAAAAAGTTCAACCTTGGTCTCATCAGACCATAACACATTTTTCCCACATGCTTTTGGGAGACTTGATGTATTTTTTCAAATTTTAGCCAGGCCTGGATGTTTTTCTGTGTAAGAAAAAGCTTCCGTCTTGCGACCCTACCCCTTAGTCCAGACATATGGAGAATGCAGGAGATTGTTGTCACATGTAGTACACAACCAGTACTTGCCAGAAATTCCTGCAGCTCCTTCAGTGTTGCTGTAGGTCTCTTGGGAGCCTCCCTGACCAGTTTTCGTCTTTTCATCAATTTTGGAAGGACATCCAGTTCTTTGCACCGTCACTGCTGTCACATATTTTCTCCACTTTTTGATGATTTGATGACTTGTCTTCACTGTGTTCCATGGTATATCCAATGCTGTGGACATTTTTTTGTACCCTTCTGACTAATACCTTTCAACAATGAGATCCCTTTGATGCTTTGTAAGCTCACTGCAAACCATTGCTTTTGCTGTAGCAAGCAACTGAGTAATGTCCGGAAAATCCTACTAGGATGGCTGAACTTTATTTGGGGTTAATCAGAGTCTCTCTAATTGATGGCAGGTGTGTACCCAAGAAGACTGAATGCTGTAATTAAATCAAATGGTGCTTCAGCAAAGTATTAGTTTAAAGGTATGCGCATTTATACAATCAGTTTATTGTACTTTTTTCCCCCCTAACAAATTTGTTTGTTTTTCAATTGAATTGTACAGGTTATAGGTCACATTAAAGGTGGGAAAAGTTTTGAAATGATTTATTGTGCTCTCATTTTTTTATGTCACAAAAAACTGGCATTTTAACAGGGGTGTGTATACTTTATATCCATTGTTTATATAAAAATTACACACACACGCACATATGTGTGTGTGTGTGTGTATATATATATATATATATATATATGTGTGTGTATAGAAATCTATTTGTTTTATGGTTACATAGCAAATCCTGATATGAAAGAATGATTTTTGTAGGTGTAAGTAAGAGCAAATGTTCTTTTGAATGGGGTTTTTGTCAGCGGCCTTTTGTAAGAGATTAAATTCAGCGAGGTCAGAGAATTTGCCCTTAAACCATTGTGGTGTGATCTCAGACTTAGTGTATATAATTATCATTCGGGTGCAGTGGGGCTTGGCCCTTGCAAAAATAATATTTTTACTGTGTGTTGGTTTTAATCATTTTAGATTTGATCTAAAGCTATTGTTTTTCCCCTCGCTTGTCATTTGCTGCTATGAATTTTATGCTTGCTAGACACTCCTATACATAGTTGTGTACATGTGTTTGTGTGTGTACGTGCACACGTATACATGCTTACATTTCATTATAATTTGACTCCACTTTTCTTTCATGTATAAATTTCCTTGGGTGATTCATTTTATTTGTGTTCTAGTGATTTCATTTGCTGTGCCTATATCCAAAGCTTTTAATAATGCCAGATGTATTTCTTTTAATACCATTCTCCTTGTTCCATCATTTCTTATACCACAAATCATTGTGTGTGCTACTAAACAATTGTGCAGTTCACCAAATTCTAAGTATTAAGCTCTGTTCTTTAGCATGGTAGCAGAAGCATCTGCATAGTTCTCAATCTATCAGGTACAAATCTCAACAAAATCAGGGACAAATTCAGAAATCAGGCAGAATCAGAGACACTTTAAAAATATTAGTACTGTTAACCTGAGATATTGTCAGAATAAGAAAATGTAAATATATATTTTCTGAAATAATATAAGCTTATAGTTCTAATTATCGGCATTATTTATTAAGTGTAATTCACTACCTTTTCTCAAAAAGTCACCAGTTTTAAGAGGGATTAAGAGGGACAGAACTAAAATCTGAGTTGGAATCAGGGACAGTTGAGAGTTATGAGCATCTGTAGTGTGTTACATAATAGCCTATATTTGTATAAAGAACAGATGTATAATTAATGACAAATTATTTTGGGGGCTGACAGTAAATGCTGCTTTTTTTCTGTAAGTATTGCTATTTTTGTCTATCTTGTTCAGGAAAAAGAGTTAAACACTTTTAATAGTTTCTCCTTCAATAACATGCAGGACTGCAGCACACAACCCTTTCATAGCTTGCAATGTAGAATTATCAAACTCTTAGATTGAGAGCTTTCAGTTTTCAGACAAATTTCTGTGAAGCACCAGAATTCAAGGGATACATGTGAACTGTATTTCCACTGGGAATTAGACTTCTGACGTAGTAACCTCAGCACCTGTTTAAGGCAAATATATTCCATCAGTTCTGTATATAATCTTCATTTCTGTCAATGTCAATTCTGACCATGTTGTGGTAGAAGGCTTATTAAATAACACAATGGCATAGCACTTTTGGTCTAAACATGAGGTCTGCATTCCAGCACATTCCCTAGTAGCAAAAGTGTGCCATGTGACATACTAATCTTTTTTGTTCCAACCGGTGTTGTTTTCCATCCGAGTTAAGAGGTGGGTTATCGGATCCAAGAAGATCAACCTTGGCACCTTTTTTCAAGTTCTTCGATCCAGGGATTAGGCTCTTCCCCTACCCATAATTCTCTCTTGGCCCTACAATGCCTCAGATCTCACTTGCTGCCTATTCAGTCAGTATGTGACGCTGAGGGCTCATCTGTCTGTCTTGAGACAAATTAATCTTTTCATATTTTTAGTCCACAGTTTTGCGGCCTTTCTAGTGTTACTGTTAGTTTCTAGGTAGTCAGTCTAGCAAATCTTTGACTCTTACTTGTTTCTTAGTGTTTTGAGCATTCCCTTCCTGTCCCTTCTTTCCTAGTCAAAGTATTAAAAAAAAATTTCTATCTGTCTTTGTTTTTCATTCTTAAGCTGTTTGCTCTCATGTCTAGCAAGGCCTCAGACTTTAAAAAGTGTAGTGCCTGCTAGCACAAAATCTCTTCTCAAGACCTGCACAACCCTGCGTCTCCTGTTTGGGGGTTGATCATTTAGATGCCAGATGCGAGTCCTGTGCTTCCTTTGGAGCCTGTAGTCTAACAGGTGAAACAAGTTATCTCTTAAAAGTCCTCTACTTTGCTCAAGCAGTAAATTAGATCACTTCAGCCTCCCATTTTGCAAAGAAGCCAGACAAGTCCAAGACCTCTAAAGAGAATGGACAGAGAGAGAAGCAAAGAGAAGAAAAAAAGTAGTAGAAAACTCGGAAGAGATTCCTAGACCTGTCTGGTCTGAGCTGATGCTAAAGACTCCAAGGCACTTGAATATGGCTGCAGGAGAGAAAATATCTGGTCTCTATCATGCCATTTTTTCAGTTCCACTCCCCTCTTCTGCAATGCTGATTGACCTTGTGACCCTCCTGATGACCTTTGGTGGCTTTTTCATTCAGTTCCTTTAGATCGTTGAGAAGCTTTTCCGAAGCCAACATCGATAGGATTATGTGGAAAGTTCTTAAGACAGAGATTCATATTGGGGTCCTCCTGGTGTTTCCCATAGGGTCAGGTCTCAACAGCCCCTGTATTGATTTCTCTTTCTCTGGTATGGTCATAGAATCTGCTGCCCATAGTTATGAGTGATGACATAGTGAGATGCCCTTGTAATAGCCAAGAGTTTGGTCAGTGTACCTCTCACCTGTACAGATTTTTGCCTCATATTTTTGGTCCATTTTTCATAAAACTGTCTTTTTCTGGCAAATTAGTGGTAAATCATTAAAGACTGAAGTTTGAAAATAATGACACACATTTGAGTTTCAGACTTCATACCCTTCAGAAAATTCAAGCTAATGCAAAACCTTTTATTCTATCAACTTTCTAAGTTTGTAATAGCAATGTTTAAAACTTGTCCCTATTTTTGGGCCTTTGTCCCACTTTTGTTTATGGCTTTGCCCAGATTTTTTACTCTAAGAGGTATGTTGGTCAGCTTCGACTCCCAATAGTTTCCTTCACCTGTTCAGCTCTGATTCATTCAGATTGTGAAGGGTCTGTTAAGATGTCGGGGCCAAGGTACTGGGGTTGGGGTCAACTCCAAGGTTTTTGGAACCATCTCTGCCATTAGGTGCTTCAACCCTGGACAGATTGGCTGTGATTTCTGCCAGGCTTAATTGTAGTGGGGGACATTCCTTCTTTGATCTTCTCAGATTCAAAGGGGTTTTCCTCATCACCAGTCTCTGCTTTGGCTTTTGAAGAGTTTGAGAGGGTTCTTTGCAGGTCAAGAGAGGAGGTATTTCGTTACCACTCAGCACGATCCTGACTTCCCTCAGATCTTGTTTCTTCTCCTTCTGTTCATCTTATCAGACAGAAACAGCCAATCTCAGTAAGACTTCAAGGCTGTCACTTCGCAAGTTCGCCATCCAGTTCTGAATCTTCTCCAGAGCTTCCCAGTGTAGAAGGCCACAAGAAATGAAGTTGCAAGAAGAGGCATCTTCATTTCTCCCATGATTCACTCACTGAGGATAGTGACTTTGAGGAAGGGGGGGCAATCCCCTAGGACCTCCCTGACAGACATTTCTTTCAGAGACATCTTTGAATTGATAAATCGGAGGGAATTAGTCCTCCAAAGCCCCCTCACTGGAGGATTGTGTATTCCTCAAGACTTTGGGGCTGGCTCATTTACCTCCTGGGTGGTCGGTCTCACCCCCTGGCAAGCTCATTGACTTGGTCTTTCAGCTAGCTTGGAAAGAACCCGATCTGGTATAGCTGATTCCCAGAAAACCTGACAAAATTCTTATATTCCTGTTGGTGCAGGCCCTGTTGGAACACAAATTCCCCTGTAGATGCAGTGGTGGTTGTGGCAGCTACTAAGAAAATCTTTTTGAAGAGGGCTTCTCTGTCCATCCCCCTAACAGAGAGCCTAGGGCATTGGAAATGTTTGCAAAATGGACTTGCACTTCAGCTGCATTTGCTGTTCATGTGCTGAACTACGTAATCCATGTGTCTCATTTCCAGAGGTACTTGACTAAGGAACTCTCAATGTCCCTTTCAGTAACCTGCCTGCTGATATACAAAAAACTGTGGAATCTTAGCTATCTACTCTTCAATCAGTATCCATGCAAATGCTATCCAATGCAGCTAATGGCATGTTGAGAGCGGCAGGCCCTGGCATTGTTATTCAGTGGTACACCTTAATGCACTTCTTATTTTTTGGAGACCTTCAGAATGTCCTTCATCAGTGCTCCCATTGATGTTTCAATACTCTTTGGACTGAGGGTCAAAGATATGCTCACCAAAATTGAGCAGGAGGGGCAAGACTTTGTTTGGTATAGACATATGTTTTTCCATCCCCAAAAGGATTTTTTTCCTTGAACTAGAAGGGTGGAAAGAAACTATAGATCTGAAGTAGGAACTTCATTTGTCAGCAACCTTTGGGATACGGATCCGATCTCGGATCCGAGCTGGCAACTTCTATCACAGCATAAATCCGAGCTCCTAGCTCCTCCCTTCACCCATAATCTCCTACCAACCCTGATCTAGTTTGCCGCTCTTCAAGCAACAGCTAGATTCCAGAGCTCTTGGCCATTTTTGTGAGAAAAGAAACTTTTAAATTTTTTCTTGCACTCTTTTTGAGGGAGTGTTCGTGTGTGTGTTTAGGTGTTCCCTAGACCTAATTTTACTCCTTTTAGCTTAAATTAGCTTAAATTTTTATCTTTTATTTCTCCTCCCTGCCCTCGCTGGACGCAGTGTGTGTGTGTGTGTGTGTGTGTGTGTGTGTGTGTGTGTGTGTGTGTGTGTGTGTGTGTGTGTGTGTGTGTGTGTTGTGTGTAGGGGCCTAGCGGGTGTGTTTTCTTTTAGTTATGTCGGAGGCCCCTAAAGCCATTTTTTCGAAATGCACCGAGTGTGGTCACAAGCTTTCACTGGCTGATGGCCACACTCGGTGCGTTAGGTGCCTTGTGGTTGAACACCTCTCCTCGGGTTGCGCAATTTGCGCTGCGTTCAACCCCAGGGCACTTAAGGATCGGAGGTCGAAGCTGGTGCTGGTGGGCCTTTTGCCCCCAGACCCGGCTCCGGCCTCCGGTACTTCTGTGACCGCTACCCAGTCCTCGGTAGCGGCCACTTCTGCCCCCCTCCCTCCGACCGGGACTCAACCTCCCACTGTGGCTTTGGAGGTGAGGGAGGCCAGGAAAGAGAAGCGGAGGGAGAAGCACCTTAAGCGGTGGGCCGAAGACGACTCCTCGGCCCCGCCTGCCAAGCGGGCTTCTCCCTCCAGGGTTTCTGGTTCACCTCCTCCTCGGATCCGATCCCCTTGCTTCTCACCGGGACCCGAGGAGGAGGTGACCCAGTCCTCATCGAGGTCATCGAGGCAGCACTCCGGCCTGCCTCGGTGGCCTCCTTGAGGTCCACCTTCAGTATGTCAGATGTGGACATGGACCAGATGATGAGGAGGTTCATCCAGGCCCAGATGCAGATGGGAGTGCTCTTGCCTCCCCCCCCCCCCTCTGGGGGGGGGAGCTCGACCCCCTTTATTGCTCCTATCGCTCCTTCTCCGACCCGCCTTCTGGGTTCGGAGCTGTCGGAGCCAAGCCGTGTTGGATCCGGGAGTGGGTCGGAGCCGACAGTGCTAGGCACTTCGGCTCCGACAATTCCCTCGAGTTTGTCGGATGCGATCTCTCGGAGCCGTGGGCCGAGCTTCGGATCCGAGGGACTCAGTGTGCTTTCGTCCCCGTCCCGGTCAGAGCGAGCGGGTCCTTCGGATCCGATAGTCTCGGCTCTGGGTCTGATCCCCGCCTCGGATCCTAGTGGGAGTCGGATCTTGGATCTGTCAGAGAGCGGCTCCCCCTCGGCTTTCATGGTGGAGAGGGTACTGTTGAGTGCGTCCAGGCCCCTGGTCCTGGCTTCGGCTCCCCCCTGCACTCCCTCTCAGCTGGTCCTGGCTCCCCTCACCCGGCCTTCGGGGCAGCCTGCTTCACCGCCTGTAGGTGTTCCATTGGAACAGGATATTGCTGGTGAGGACTCCTCGGACAGCACCCCCCCTAGGATGTTCCTCGCAAGTCGAAGTGTAAGAGGAGGCACGTGGACTCCCCTGAGTCTCTCACTGAAGATATGGACTTGGGGGAAGGGGAAGGCTCCCCAAGGTCACCCCCCGAGGATGTCTCCTTTGGAGACATCATGGAAATGCTCAGAATCAGGGGGGGGGGTTCTGCCCCCAAGGCTTCCTCCGACGAGTCCATATTCCTAGAGGCGTTCGAGGCAGGGCCATCTACCTCTTGGGTGTCCCCTCCACCCGACCCCTTGGTGGATCTTATAGCCACTAGGGCTTGGAGGGAGCCGGACACTATAGAGCCTTTTCCCAAGCACCCGGACAAAATCTTGAGCCCCCCGTCAGAGAGAACCCACTGGAGCAGAGGTCCCCCTGTGGATGCCATGTTGGTGGCGGCAGCCACCAAGAGAGAGTTGGCTCAGGAGAGCCCCACGGTTCACCCGCCGAGCAAGGAGTCTCATGCGATGGACCGCCTTGGGAAGCGGGCCTTCAGTTCAGCGACCTTCTCCATGAGGGCCCTGAACTATATGGCACACATCATTCAGATGCAGTGGGATCTAATCAAAGAATACGCTGCTTCCCCCCCAGGGTCCATGTCTGAAGGGGACAAGCAACTGTACTCCTCCCGAATGTCTACCCTACATTCTGTTTCCAACACCTCTATGCGGCTTTTGTTTCACGCCACTGAGGGAGCCGCTAGAGCAGGCGGAGTCGGGCTGGTCATGAGGAGGCAAGCCTGGCTCCGACATTGTGACTTCTCGGAACCCTTTAAGGCGTCATTTGCGAATGCCCCTTTTGATGGTTCTGCATTGTTTGGCAAAACCGTTCGAGACACCCTTGTCCAGAGCGAGAAAGACGGGAAGACGTTGTCTGCCATTGGAGTCCGCTTCTCTGCTCCCCAGAGCTCCTTTGCCAAGAACCAAAAGGGTCAGAAGAAGATGTGGTTCCAGAAATCGCATCAATCCCAGTCTGCTCCGGACAACCAGTCCTCTTGTGGCAGATGAGGACAGGGAGGATGCCGCCCTAGAGGCAGAGGAAGTCCCAGGAATTTTAGGTCCAGAGAACCCTTCTCTGAGAGGCCCATGCAGAACCCCTGAGGGGTTACCCGGCTGCTCCACTCCGGAGGCAATCGGGGGATGTTTTTCGAGGCACCTAGCAATGTGGGAGTCCATAACAACGGATCGCTGGGTGCTTCGTGTTATATCCATGGGCTACCAAATTCCCTTTCTTGTAACCCCCAGAATCAGAAGCCTCCCCAATGTACCACCCAATCAGAGGGAGGCGGCTGCTGCAGAAATTCAGCAGCTCTTACAAAAAAGAGCCATCCAGCCCGTTCCCCCCAGATCAGCTCGGATCAGGGTTTTACTCCAGGTTCTTTCTGGTGCCAAAAAAGATGGGGGACGCGAGGCCCATCCTGGACCTCTCTCTCTTGAACCTGGCAGTACCAAAAGTAAAGTTCCGGATGGTCACACTGCAATCTATTCTCCCACTACTGCGGGAGAACGACTGGATACGCTCAATAGACCTCAAGGATGCGTACTATCATATTCTCTTAGACAGACGCTCCAGGAGGTTTCTCCACTTCCGGCTGGGAGCCAGCCATTTCCAGTTCAGGGCCCTTCCCTTCGGTCTCACCTCAGCCCCCAGGGTGTTCACCAAGGTCTTGGCAGCGATAGCGGTCCACCTGAGACTCCAGGGAATTCAGGTCTTTCCGTACCTGGATGACTGGCTTCTTACCGCCCCAACAAGGCATCTTCTTTGCTCATGCAGGGATTATTTCCTCAACTTGGCTCCACTCTTAGGCTTGACCATCAACATGGCCATATCCTCCCTGGCTCCTACACAAGTATTGGATTTCATAGGGGAGAGTTTGGACTCCAGACTGATGCTTGCTTTCTTGACTCCAGATCGGCTTCAGAACCTGAGGTTGCACGTGCAGGCCATTGTTCAACTTCAAGCTCCTTCGGCGGAATTGGTCGTGAGGGCTCTAGGGTCCATGGCGGCAGCAATTCCGCTGCTACCATTGGCCTGGCTGAATATGAGGGCCATACAGTGGACCCTCCAGGTACAGTGGTCCCTATCTCACAATCCCCTGCCTCATCCCATTCCCCTAAGCAGGGTTTGCAAAAGGAGCTCGTGTGGTGGCTCCAGTCCTCCAATCTCCACACGGGGACGCCCCTTCTCGCTGCCTCCGCCAGTCACCACAGTGACCACGGATGCTTCTCGCCTGGGTTGGGGGGGGGCACTATTCGGGCAGAACAGTCCAAGGCACTTGGAACGATATAGAGACCTCATTGCATATCAACGTCCTGGAGATGAGGGCAGTGTTTTTGACGTTGCAAGCACTTCACAACCCTCTTCTGGTAGGGACGATTGCGGTACAGACGGACAACATGTCAGTCATCTGGTACATCAACAAATAGGGGGGAACCAGGTCTTACCCTCTCTGCCGCGAGGCCATGAGAGTGTGGGAATGGGTGATATCCACCAACCGCTTTCTCATCGCAACGCACATTCCGGAACAGTCCAACATTTTAGCGGACAGGCTCAGTCGTACTATCCTGACGCCTTACGAGTGGTGTCTCAATCCTCTAGTGGCAGAGCAAGTATTTGCCCGATGGGGGCCACCTTGTTGCGATCTTTTTGCCTCACCCTCAAATACCAAATGCAATGATTACTTCGCTCTGATCCCCACTCCGGGGGAGTCCCAGAGAGACTCTCTAGTTCATGCTTGGCCTCCCAGTCTGCTTTATGCTTACCCGCCTCTGCCCCTGATGTTGAAACTATTGCAGAAAGCCAGACAGTTGGGGAGCAAGATGATCCTCATTGCCCCATTCTGGCCTCGTCAGACGTGGTTTCCTTACCTATGGTCTCACCTGATTCATCTGCCCTGGATGCTGGATCCCCTCCCGGATCTCATTTCACACCCCTTGGGTCTTCCCACTCCGAACCTGGCCAACCTAAAGCTGACGGCTTGGTTGCTCCTGTTCCACTCCTGATAAGGACTCCTGGAATCTCATCACCAGTCAAAGCCATCCTAGTAGCAGCTCACAAGCCCTCCACCAGAAGGGTCTATCGGAGTAAATGGAAACGTTTTTCCATTTGGGCAGAGCACCATCATTTAGATCCTTTTACGGCGCCAGTAGCATCGGTTCTAGAGTTTCTAACTTCTCTCTTTCACCAGGGGGCTAGTTCTTCCACGCTCAAGGTGCAACTTGTAGCAATCTCACACTATCATGTAGGGCAGGAGTCAGGCCCGCTTATTACTTCCAAACTGTGTAAGACCTTCCTTAAGGGTACCTTCCTCCTCAGGCCCCCGGTCAAAGAGGTGGTACCTCCATGGGATTTATCCCTAGTTTTACAGGCCTTGACTAGCCCCCGTTTTGAGCTGGCGGCCACTGTTGATCTTAAATACCTCTCTTGGAAAACGGCCTTTTTGGTGGCCATAACTTCAGCCAAGAGGGTCTCGGAACTCCAGGCTCTCTGTGTCAAACCACCGTATTTGGTCTTCCACCGAGACAGAGTTCACCTCAGGATCAATCCGCCTTTTCTACCTAAGGTATCTTCGGAAGCTAACATTAATCAATCTATTAATCTTCCAGTATTCTTCCCCAACTATCAAAACAAAGGAGAGTATAAGCTGCACTCTTTAGACGTGCACTGACAACTACGTTTTTATACTCATCGAACTACTGGTCATAGGCAATCCGATCAGTTGTTTATCTCCTTTGCCAAAAACAACTTCGGCAAGTCGGTTTCTAAAGTTACCCTCTCCCGATGGATATCTAGTTGTATTCTCTTAGCATATTAGAGCTCGGGAAGGCCTGCACATCAGGGAGTCCATGCTCATCTACTAGGGCCATTGCTACATCGGCTGCTTTCAAGGCTAGAGTTTCTCTGGATGACATTTGTTCCGCAGCCACTTGGGCTTCATCTCATACCTTTATCAGCCACTACAAAGTAGATATTGTCTCCCGACGTAGGGCGTCTTTTGGCTCTGCAGTGCTCCGGAATATCCTTCCATGAAGGCCACCCAAGATTTAGGTAGCTGGGGACTCTGTCCCAAAGGCCGCTGACAAATGAAGTTCCTACTTCAGATTAAGAAGTTATGTACTCACCATAACGTTCCATCTGAGTAGGTATCCTCATTTGTCTGCAACCACCCCCCCCTCCTTCCCCCTGACGAAAATGATCATACTTGGGGTTCTTTAGATTAGTTCCCTCTGGGACACACTATTAGCTGTGCTATGGGGCAAACTTGATCTGAGGTCAGTCAGGGTTGGTAGGGGATTATGGATAAAGGGAGGAGCTAGGAGCTCGGCTCTATGCTGTGATAGAAGTTGCCGGCTCGGATCCGAGATCGGATCCATATCCCAAAGGTTGCAGACAAATGAAGATACCTACTCAGATGGAACGTTATGGTGAGTACATAACTTCTTATTTTATAGATATCAGAATTTTGCCCAAGACTGCTCTGACAGACCCCCCCCCCGGTCCCTTTACAAGAGAAACCCTTTCAGCACTACTGAATAATTGGAGGCAGTTTGGAAATGGGAGCACGTCTCTTCAGTGTCATGCCTGGCTGACATCACTTGACATTCGCAGGTGCAGAAGATAATCACCAGAAGCCATGATGTTCCTCGTGTTTCACTGTTGCATTCATTGCATTTGGGTTATCTGCTTGCAGGTAGCCCTCAGTCGGCCTGATTAACAAAGTCTTGGGTCCTGAGTCGGTTGCTGTCCCTTCTTCCATGACGTCAAGTAGTCAGGGTATAAAGCATGCAGCCGACGCCATTACATCAGTCTTTCTTGCCGTGCAGTGCCCGAAGCAGAAGCAGTTCGCAAGTGCCGGTCGGCCGACTCCTGAAATTTTCATTTTCGAGTTTCAGAACTGAAGTCTTCAACTAAAAGCTAAGTACCTCCATTGGGGAAACTTTTTTTTTGCTCCTCACCGATGTCAGTAAAAGCTAATTGCATTACTTATGGAAAGTAAATATCTTAAAGGTTTTCATTTGTACTTTATTCCTTGCCTAGGCCCTGATCACTACGTACCTTGCTGCTGGTTTTGTGCTTTATTTAATCAGCGCACTATCCTTCGTCGGTGCATTTTTGCCTCTAAATATTTCGGTTCTCGGTTTAATTATCCAGAAATGTCGTCGGTTAGCCATCCGACTACCTGGATTCCGAAAAAATGCAAAGATAGACAGACAGGCCGCCGAGGTCCAAAACTGCCAACGACGCTTCTCCTAAGCCAGTTGCCAGTTCGCCGATACACAGTGAGGTGCTTTCGCTGCCCCTGATACCCACTACTTCTGATTCGCAGGCCTCTACTGAGACCCATTCGGAGTATGCTGCGAGATGCTTCAACTATGGAACCCGCGGCTGTCTCTACCTTGGATGGGTCCAGAGCCACTGTGCAGGCACCGTTTTCTGAGGGTGTATTCAGGCCTACGGTCTTGCATATGAAACAGACGCCGCCTCCTTCTCTTAGGCCTACATCTCGAACCATGCCTAAAAAAAACGACGTCCAGGCTACATGCTCAGGCCTCTATGCCCAAAAAACAAATGATAAAAATGGCTGAAGATCTAATAACATTAATTAGGGGTAGCCAGCCCCCTTTCTAAGAGGCCTAGGACTGAAGTGGTTTATGAATCTTCTGACCAGGATTCTGTTTTTTCTGATTCTTCTGATGACCTGGATTTGCCCTCATCTACTTATGAGGATTCTGATGCAGAGGACTTCATTCCCTCTGCTTTGCCTCCAGAGGATTTTTCTTTTGGGGAAACCTTACATACTCTAAGGGACCATTTCCACTGGGAAAGCCAGGATTTTTCTGATTCAAAAAAGAGGTTTGGGGATTTCTTACTCCTACCTCAGCATAGGCCTTTTAGCTATTCCTCCTGTACTAGACATTTGATGACTTTTTTTCAGAATCTAGTTTGTCCCCTGATTCCTTGCCTCCTGCTCCCAGAAAACCAGGCAGATATATACTACAGGGTCCCTTAGTCACACACGTTACTTTTTAAAAATCCTATTGCAGATCCAGAGACTGTTTCACAGGGGCCCAAGGGCATTGGGGTAAGAAGGTTTACACTTCTCCAACCTTGGCCATTAAGGCTTTAAACTGCCAGTTTCGTATGTTAAAGTATCAGCAACATGTTATTGGATTGCTTAAACAGAAAATGATGTTGATTCCTGACTGTGTGGAAAATAAAGAATTACAGGATTTAATACATTCTGCTGAACAAGTTGGAAAACATACTTTGCAATGTGGTTTTGATTCATTAGAGTCCTCTTGCAGGGCCGCTGTTACTGGGTCTGTGCTCAGAAGGCATGCTTGGTTTAAGGAACAATCTTTGCCTGATCATGTTAAAGCTAAATTGTTGGATGCTCCCTTAAATCAGGACCGTCTGTTTGGCAACAAGGCTGAGGAAGTTCTTAAAAAGATGGAAGATAAAGATAAATCTATGCAAACTGTTAAAGATTTCTTACAAGTTTAGCCTCCTAGATTTAGTAGGCACTGGCCCTCTAAGAATTGGTCCTTTCCAGCCCCTTCCAGGTCTTCTCAATCCAAACCCAGACACAGCAAAAACCCCAGGTTTCAGTCCTAGGGGACACACAGGGCTAAGTAGTGGGGGGGGCCTCCACTTCCAAATCTGGGAGTAATAAGATTTCCTCCTATGGTAAACTGTCTCAATGACGTACTTTTAAAATTTCCAAGCACTTATCAACTGTGACTGCCTCTTTGGGGGGGGGGAAAGATTGCTTTTCATGCAAAGAACTGGGAACACATTACCCAGGACAAATGGATTTTAAATATAGTGTCCCAGGGATACAGATTTCACTTCCACACGTTGCCAACACCAAGCAGGTGGCCAGACCTACCCCCAAATCAGTGGGCAGAGGCCCAAAAACAAGTACTGTCACTCTTAAGCATGGGGGCTATTCAGCTGTTACCAGAAGAGGAAAAGGGACAAGGTTTCTACTCAAGACTTTTCCTGGTGCCCAGAAAAGACAATTCATGGCGTCCTATCCTGGACCTGTCTACTCTAAACACCTTTTTGGAGATTCCAAAATTCAAGATGCTGACTCTTCATCAATTACTTCCTATGCTAGGCAAAGATGCCTGGTTGGCAGCACTAGATTTAAAAGAAGCATACCTGCACATTCCAATCAGGGAATCTTGCAGAAGATACCATTGCTTCAAAGCAGGCTACACGCACTGTCAGTTCTCTGCACTGCCCTTTGGCATATCTAGTGCATCCAGGGTATTCACAAAGTGCCTAGCTCCAGTTATTGCATTTTGCAGGCAAATAAATATTCAAATATATCCATACCTGGACGATTGTCTAATTCAGACAGAAAGCCAGGGCATACTTTTGAATCATCTGGCCTTTGCACAAAGGGTTCTAACTTGTCTGGGGTATATCATAAATGAAAAGAAATCACACCTGGCACCCTGTCAACAAATTATATTCCTGGGAGCAAGCTTGAATACAACTTCCCAGATGGAGTACCTCACACCAGAGAAACAAATTCATTTGACAACCTTCTTCGAACAAGTGGCCACAAAAACCTTGCTATCTGCAAGATACATACTGCAAGCCTTGGGGTTCCTGGCCACCTGCATTCTTCTAATTCAGTATGTGAGACTGCATATGAGGAAACTACAGTGGTATCTAAAAAGCCTAAGGTGCCAACATTCTCAGGATCTAGAAGCAATGATTCCTATCATAACTTGCCTACACCTAGAGTTCCTTTGGTGGGCAGAGGCCTGCCACCAAAACAAGGTACTACCTTTCACACCACACCCTGCTGCCCAAACCCTAACAACAGACGTATCAGACTATGCATGGGGGGGCTCACCTGGCAGGGAAGTGCATTCAGGGCAAATGGAACCCAAGTCAAATGTACCTGCATATCAATCAAAAAGAAATGTTAGCTGTACAGAATGCTCTGACAGCCTTCAAGGACCACATTCTTCCAGGGCAACTAATGGTAAAGATAGACAACACCACTGTCATGTGTTACATAAACTAGCAGGGGGATACACATTCTTACCCCCTCTGCAGACTAGCCATGGCATTGTGGAACACAGCCTTGAGCTGCCAAGTGCACCTACAAGCTCAATTCCTGCCAGGAAAATTAAATACACTGGCAGACGGACTAAGCAGAAATCTCGTGGACCCACACGAGTGGAAACTGGAACCAAGGATTTTCAACATGTTGACAAGCAAATGGGAGAGCCCAGATATAGACCTGTTGGCCTCTCCCCAGAACTACCAATTGGATAAATTTGTCACAAGAACTCCCCACAAACAAGCCTGGAAAGTAGATGATCTGTCCTTCAGATGGAAAAAACTATCATTCTATGCCTTCCCCCCTCTGCCTCTGCTCTCCAAAGTGCTAATAAAAATCAAACAGGACAAACCAAGGATGATTTTGATTGCTCCAGACTGGCCACACCAACACTGGTACCCCCTCCTGAGCAGTGCGTCACGGTTATCCCCATGGCACCTGCCTCAGACTCCTTCCCTGTTGTCTCAGCAGGAGAACCAGATTCTGCACCCTCAGCTTCTAACACTGAACCTTGCAGCCTGGTTAATTACATAATCTCTCCTTTACAATCCCTCAGTAAACCTGTGATGGATATCATTTTAGAGGCAAGGAGGCCTAGCACTAGAAAATCCTATGCTGAAAAATGGAAAAGATTCTGTGCCTGGAACCACTCTCAAGGGATAAGCACAGCAGCGCTCAAGTTACCTCAGATTTTACAATACTTAACTGAGATGCTTCACAAGGGCCTGTCTTTTTCCTCCATTAAAATCCACGCCTCAGCCATTTCAGCTCATTATAACACAGAAACCCCCCCCCACCTTTTCTCTCATCTACTGCTGAAGCAGTTCCTCAGAGGGGCCAAAAATTTGAGACCACCCAGGAGAGCTCCAACCCCAGCCTGGGACCTTAACTTTGTTTTGGAGAAACTCGCTACTCCCTTTCGAGCCAGCTGCTACTGCAGACTTAAAATTTCTTTCTTGGAAAACAGCTTTCCTTTTAGCAATCAACTCAGCTAGAAGGGTATCTGAATTACGGGCCCTTATGGCAGTGGAGCCTTTCATCATCTTTCATGCAGACAGGGTGTCCCTCAGAACCAATCCATCCTTCATGCCCAAGGTGGTATCCAGTGTGGCTCTTAACCAATCCATTCATTTGCCAGCCTTCTTTCCCAATCCACAGAACAAAGGGGAATGGATACTGCATTCCTTAGATGTGCACAAACAACTCAGATTCTACTTGGACAGGACTAAGCCTCAAAGGAAATCTGAACAACTGCTGGTAGCATTTGCTGCAGGGGCAGAGGGGAAGGCTATTTCAGAGCAAACAATTTCTAAATGGATAGGCCATTGCATTAATTTCTGCTAAAAGCACCATGGAAAACCTATCCCCCAGGGGATCTGACCTCACTCCACCAGGACTGCATCTACCTCTACAGCCTTTCACAGAGGCATCTCTGCCAGGGACATCCTAGAAGCTGCTACCTGGAGTTCTGTACATACTTTCTCCAAGCATTATCATTTGCCAATTTTCTCTAAATCCTGAGCTGGCTTTGCCCCTGCAGACTTGCAGGGCCTTGTAGCTGCTATCTGAATTCTTCTTCCCAACCATAGCTTTGGGAATCTACCCAAATGTAATGACTGCAACTGTGAAACACGAAGAACATAATACAGTTGTGTACACTTACCATAAATGTAGATGTTCGAGTGTATTCACTGCAGTCCTGGTTACCCTCCCTCCAGCCCCCTAACTTCTTTTGGCTATACCTCTACTTTCCTTTACTGTGCTTAAAAACCTTTTTGGTGTATTTGCTTTTTTGTTGGAGGTACATCATTGTACTTTTATATTTAATTGCTCCCCATTAGGGGGGCACCTGACATCTGGGCAAGAAAAACTGATGTAATGGTGTCGGCTGCATGCTTTATACCCTGACAACCTGACGTCATAGAAGAAGGGACAGCAACCGACGCAGGAGCCAAGACTTTGTTAATCAGGCCCACTGATTGCTACCTGCAAGCAGATAACCCAAATGCAATGACTGCAACAGTGAATACACTCAACATCTACATTTTATGGTAAGTGTACACAACTGTACTTTATACCCTTTGCTCCCCCAATAACAGACAAAAAGAAAATTCCTGACATTCCACCCAGTCAGGAGGAGTTTGCAGAAGAAGTGTTAAAGCTTTCTAGAAGAGATGTCATCCAGGAGGTCTGACCAGACCAGTAAGGATCTGGAGTCTTTTCAGGATTCTTTTTGGTTTTGAAAAAGGAAATCTCAATCAACTGACTCAGTTCAATATATTCATCACTGCCACAATGGCCTTAGCAATCTAGGTCATATCCAGCCAAGGATATAATAGCTGACCAGCTTCCAAAACATCAGGACAGCTTCCCTATGTCCAAACTGTTGGCTCAAGGTGAGCTAACTAAAAGGACAGGCTTGGGCACCAGTCCCTTAAGAGCTTTCCAGCTGTTGACGAGTACACTCCTCTTACGGGCTGTTGAGGATTAACAGTTGGCTTGTGCTGTCCCATTGCTGGGCAGATACGTTTCCTTTGGGAAAAAACTTCCACATTTTACTATTGTTGTTTTATTATACTTTCTTGTTTAAGAAAGTTATTTTTAAGCTAGGAGTGTGCGTTTTAAAGGCCTTCCACAAAATTTAACTATGCTTTGTAAAATGGGAGCATAGTTTTTTCATGTTAGTTTTAAAAGTTGTTTAAAGTAATCGAAAACCATTTTTTTCTGTGGGAAACTGTTTATTTTAATTTTGGAGGCTGACAAACTTTTTTTGTGTGAAAAAATGATGTTTAAACGCTTCATGTTTTTACTGTTTTTTGCTGCTTGTTTTCTCTAGGAAAAGGGCATCATTTTTGACTTGGCCATGAAACTATCGGTCCTATGATTGGTCCTTCCATCCACAAAAAGAAAAAGTTAAGTGAACAGCCTTTGCCACCATGGCAGGCTAGCAGTTTGCTTTAGCCACAGGTGTGTGACTCTGCTGTGGCCATTTGTTGTACCTCAGACAATTCATCTTTTACCCCATATCCTTCTGGTGTAGCAGCTGCAACCACTATGCACTGGGGGTTAGCCATGTCCTCTGCAGCTGTTAGTATCCCACTCACTGGGCAAGGGAGAACCACTCTTGTCAGGCCTGGGAGGGGGAGCAGGGAGGGCTTCCCTGTTTAGTTAGAATGTTGTATCCATTCCTGGTTAAGATGCTGCTGCCATTAATAACACTGTTGGACCCATTTTTCCTGTCAGACACAAACAGAAAATTTAATTTAACATGCAGCCTACCACTCCTCAAATCTTCTTAGACAGGAGTAGTTTACTGGGTCTGGCTCATGGGGTAATAGTGGCTGCTGATCCTCCTTATAAGGTGGTTTCTGGTAAAAGAAAAAAGGATACTTCTTTCATTAAGAGATTTAAGATTCTTAATTTGGACAGGAAGATGAAGGGGTTTCTTTTTTTGTTTTCTGATTCAGACTAAGGAGAGCTCAGTTTCTTATTCTTCCTCTGGGGGGTTCTCAGTGCTAGCATGTCTGTCCATTCAGTAAATTTTTATGTCAGAATATTTTTGAAAGGGGTTTTGCATAAGTGACCTTGAAGAAAACCAGTGGCCCCTCCTTGAGATCTTAATTTTGTGTTAGAGGAGGTAACACTTAACTCCATTTGAACCAGCTAATCTGTCTGACTTGAAGTTCTTAACATTGAAAACTGTTTTATTGATTGCTCTGACCTATGCAAGACGAGTATCTTGATTTGCAAGCTCTTACAGTCAGTCAGCTCTGTCATTTTCCACAGAGACAGGCTTTCTTTAAGTAATAATCTCTTTCAAGCCTAAAGTGTTATTTGAGTGTACCTTTAGCCTAGCTATCCATCTCCCCATTTTCTTTCCTGAACCTAAAACTGAGGGAGAAAGGGTGCTCCATAACCTGGATGTCCACAGATAACTGTGGTACTATCTTGACAGAAATATATTGTGCACCCCTTCAGATCAATTGTTAATTTATTGTGATGGTAAGAAGGGGCAAACTGGATGGTTTCCAACTGGTTGTCTCAGGTTATCACTTTTTGTTATACTGTCACAGCAAAACTACTCCAGGTAAGGTGAAGGCTCACTCTACCAGAGCTTTGGCTTCATCTAAGGCTTTTTGGAAAGGACTGTATTGTAGAAGTATTCTAGAAACTGCAACTTGGTCCCCTATACATGCATTTGTAAGACATAGAAAGTTTGATGGCACAGATTAGGGTTTGCTAGGGCCATTCTTCGGGAGCTCCTAAACCCTTCCCTTTGTACCTCCCAAATATAGTAAACTAGGGTAATCTACCTATATAGCCAAGGCTGTTGCAGCAGTGATCAATATGAGGAACATAATACAGTTATGTAAGGAAACTTACCATAACAGTAGATGTTTGAGTTTTCACTGCTACAGTAGCTTCTGCCTTCATCTCCCTTGGTTTTTAGTGTGTTGTTTATGCCAGTTTGTGAATATTCATTTTTTGTTGTTCCTAGCATTGTCCTTTAAGGGCTCAGCCTCCCTGTGTTAGCATGGAAGCTGTGAAGGGCTTTGCACCCCAAACATATGTTGTTAGTCAGCTGGAGCTGACTTGGCTGGATGTGTGGAAGGTACCCTCAACTTTGGAAGCTGACTGGACAATATGTCCTTGTCAGGATATAACCCATATAGATAAGGCTTCTGCAGCAATAATTATTCTATTATGTACTGCTATGCTAAGTTTATTAACACAGCTGTACTTCCCAGATGGTCACAGTTCAGCCCATTCTGCTCCTTCTGAGGAAGACTGACTGGATGTGCTCGATAGACCTTCAGGATGCTTACTGCCATAACAGGATAGCAAAGCAATCCGGGATATTTCTCTGTTTCCGGCTAGGAGCCAGTCACTTCTAATTCAGAGCACTATCTTTTGGTCTCACCACAGCCCCAGGTTGTTTAACAAATGCATGCAATGATGGCAGTGTAGGTTAGGCTGCAAGGGTTCCACATGTTCCCTGATCTAGAAGACTGGCTGCTCACTGCACCCACTAGGAATCTACTCATCCAGTGCAGGGACTTCATGCTGCAGTTCTTTCAGCACTTATTGTAAATATAAAGAAAAGCCATCTGACATGACTCAAGACAACAGAATTCATAGAGTGCTATCTGGACTCATCATCCCAAATTACCAAACTTCCAAATTCCAGGATACTCTGACATCAGCCTTCCAAAGTCTTCCTTTCTTCAATTCCCCCAGTAAGGCTAATTCTTCTTTAAATTGGATCAGTAGCTGCATCCTTTACAGTGGTTCTTGAGGCAAGATTGTATGAACGGTCAGTGATCCATTAACCATTACATTTCCCCATATGTGTCACGTGAATATGCAGATGCCACATTCTTTGATGGTTGACCTGTCCACTACTCACATGTGGCCGACCTTTCATTTTTCCAACACCAGAAGCCACATTGACCATGGATGCCTCCTCCTGGAGCTGGGATGCATTTCAAAGGGAGAAAGGCTCAAGGCACATGGATGTTAACAGAGGACAAATTTTGCATCAACAATGAAGGAGATGAGGACAGTCCTCCTAGCATTGCAGGCATTTCAGAACTCCATCCCCAATGGGTGTAATGTCCATCCAGATGAATAACATTGCTGTCGGGTACATCATCAACAAAAAGGGGGGAACCCATTCATACTCATTATGCTGGAAAGCCATGACAGTGAGCAACGTGTTCTCAGTCCTTTCTGGTGGCAGTGCATTTCTTTGGGACCTCTGGTGTCTTGGTGGACAAGCTAAGCAGATCTGTTCTTTTGCCTCCTGAGTCGTCCATCAACCAATCAGTGGCAACTATGATTTTCAGTCACTGGAGCCAACACTGCTGCAATCTCTTTGCGTCTTAGCTGAAGAGGTGTAGTAGGTATTTTGCTGTATCTCTAGAGGAGCAGTCACCAAAGGATGCTGGAGTCCACAGGTAGCCCACTGGGCTTTTTATGCATTTCTAGCTTTTCCCCTTTATTAAGAAAAACACAAGTCTGGTCCATTTCTATCTGTGGATTGTCTTCTATTGAACAGAAATACCATGAAATGCCAGCAAGGAACAGCAGCCCCTGAATAAGTTTGATTTGTCTTTGAAAGTAATCTTCAGAAAGCCATCAGGTGCAAGGCAGCAGTGGTTTTCATTGTCTGACAGATTTAGTTTCCATTCCTATGGCCTCATCTGAAACAACATCACTGAATACTGGATCCTCTTCCTTCTATTTCACCCATCTGCCAGCCTCACTGAGACTTGAAAGCCCTAAAAATAACTGCATGGTTCATCTAGTTCCATTGATGGACAGGGATGCCCACTTTCTTTACATGTTGTTCACATTTTTATCTTCTTCACACAAACCGAATACGAAAAAAGTTTACAGACTTAAGTGGAACAGGTTTGCTTCATCTAAGGGCTTAGATCCTTTGTTGATACCATTCTGGATTTCCAGGAAAGTGCTAGTTTTCCTACAATTAATGATCAGCTGGGAGCTATGTCCAGTTCTTACATGAGGTGAAACCAGAACTCCCATCTCCCATTTTAAAGGGAACTTTTCTTCTCCAATCCCCCTGTCAAGAGATCCAGTTCCTCCTTGGGATATTACCGTGTTGCTTCAGACCCTAATCCGACTCCCCTTTGAATGAACTCCATGAACAGAATTTAAATTTCTGTTTTGAAAAACTATTTTCCCTAGTGGCTGTAGATTTATACTGGGTTAAGCATCACCGGGGCCCTTAAAAAGCCTAGCCATGCAAGCCAAATGTAACTCTCAAATTTGATTTAAATTTGATTTACTTACTGCCTTTGTCCATCCAATACATAGGAGCCAGACCAGGGGTGAATTTCCGATTACCCATTCATAGGTCCAAGTTGCGCATAAATGGGAATGGGGAGGATCTCTGCTTTTCCAGAGGAGGAGAATTCTCTGAGAAGCACATCTGCCTCTCCAACATGTCCCATTTATGATGTTACAAAATGTAGATCTTTTAATCAAGTAGTTCTAATGCTGTTTGTTTTGTGGAAGTGCAAAAGATTCATCATAACTGGGTCCAGGGATGCATTGTATGCCAGGCAAAGATCACCTGTCAGAAGTTTGTGTGATACTGAGTTAGAGACAGGGCTTTAAAGTGATCAGCTTAGGGCATTGTGTTACTGTTTACATAAGTTCCCGGATCCCTGACTAGTGAATCAACTTTTAAGGGTATGTTATTGATGACATAGTCACCTGGGTTGGCATACTTCCCAAAAGGTACTGTAATGCCTTTCTTTGTATTGACTTTTAAGCCATGGCTTTGGCACCAAGCATTTGTCTGTATAGAACTTCCTGAAGGCTGTTCTCACCTCTGGGGGTGGGAATTCATTGAAGGCACCCGGTTTGCAGTCATCTGTAGACTTGGTTAGTCAGAGGCCTTTGACATTGGCTTTGACATCTGAGAATTAGATGCCAAAGAGGAGTGGGCCTAGCACGGAGCCCTCAGGGGACTCCACTGGTGATCGGAACCTCTGTGGAGGTGACCTCACTGATTCTAACCTCCTGGGTTCTGTCAGTGAGCCAGCTAGCTATCCAGCATGTTATAAAGGGGTTTATACCTAATTCTGTAAGTTTGTTGACGATGTCCGCGCGAGGTATTGTATCAAATTCCTTGGCCAGATCTAGGTAGGCAGTATGCACAGTTTTCCCCTCATCCATTGCCTTAGTGACCATTTCCAAGAAGTCCACCAGATTCAGTAAGCTTGACCTTCCTTTGAAAAAGCCAAATTGGGAAGGATCAAGTGTCTGGAGTTCTCATGCATCCTTGTTGATAATTTCCATGATAAGTCTTTCCATGGGTTTGCAAGTAAGACTAGTCAGACTAATGGGTCTGTAGTTTCCAGGATCGATTTAAGGTATTCCTTATGAAGGGGAATGGTCATCTGTGTTCCATTCACGTGACACAAAACCTGTTTTAAGACTGCAGTTAAAATAATGACTCCAGGAGTCATGATAAGTCATATGAGGCATCCTGGGATGTTACTGGAGCCCATTGACACCATGTTCTTGGTTTTAGTGAGTGCAGCCAGTACATGCTCCGTAGTTATAGTTGGAGGGGGTTATGTTTGAGGGTATTATTGGGGAATGGTTGGGGTGAGGAGGCAAATTTGGAAATTTGTCCTCTTAACAGTTTCACTGTATTGCCTGTTTCTGTGAATGTGGCACCAGTAACCACCAGTTCAGAAAATATACTGTGTGCTGCCCTTGAGGTTTCTGATGTAGCTATAGAATGCCTAATGGTCATCTTTCAACTTGGCGGATATCTTAACCTCAGAGTTGGCTTTATTTGACCTAATTAGCCCTCTTAGTTGCCTATTTACTGTGATGAGAGAGTTTTTATCTTTTTTAGGAGTTACCCTTCCTGATTTTTGCCATATTTTTTTTCCGTTTATAGTATGCCCTATTTAAATTGGGATGCCACCAGGGTGTTTTGTTTCTGAGGTTAATCCTGGGATAACTTCTGGCAGGTACATCAGACATTGACATGGTTGTTCAGAGTTTCTGAGAGCAGTTCAGCAGAGGCTGATTTGGAGGTGCATTGAATTTTGACAAACCATCAATTAATAACAGGTAATTTGCCTTGGAATAGTTCCCAACTGTTATTGGTTTTAATGGGATTGCAGAGTTTATTTTGATTTTGAAGGAGGCAGTTATGTTTGGACCTTACCAGGGAGGATAATACATTGTGAGGTGGGAGAATTCCCCATATTTGTGACCACTAGGTCCTGTATGTTGGAGCCTGTAGTGGGTATGTTCAATATGTGGTCAAGATTGTATATATTTACAAAGTCCAGGATTCTCTGTGCCAGTGGATTTGAGACCTTGTAGGATTCCCAATCTATAGAGTGATAATTAAAGTCTAGATTTGTAGGGTGTTAGGTTGGATGGTAAGCGTCTCCAGTAGATGTAAGTGCGCATTGCAAGATTCTCGGACATCACTTGGTTATCAGTTTGTAAAACACTCCAGTTCTGGATGGTCATGGTTCAGTCTGTTCTGCCACTGTTGTGGAAGGGTGATTGGATGTGCTCCATAGAGCTCCAGGATGCGTACTGTCACATAAACAGGCAGTCGCTCCAGGAGATACCCAAGCTTCCAGCTGTAAGGTAGTCACTACCTGTTCAGGGGACCTACTCTTTGGTCTCACCACAGCTCCCAGGGTGTTCAAGTGCATGGCAGTAGTTGCAGCTAATTTGAGACTCCATGGAACTGCATTGATTCTGTGTGTTTTTTATGTAGACACCTGGCTCCTCTCTCCTGCCACTAAACCTCTACTGATTCAGGCCAGGGATTACTTGCTCCATCTGTGTCTACAGATGGGAATTGCAGTGAACTGCACCAAGTCTGAGCTCTCCCCTGCTTAAGCCCTGGAATTCATTGGTGGTTGTCTGGATATGGTGAGACAAATCTGCAAGCTTACCAAAGACAAGGTAAAACCAGTCTATGGAATGAAACATCACACATTCTCTCTCTCCATTCCTGTCCAGCCAAGCTGGTGTTACAGCTCCTTTGATCAATGGCAGCTTCAGTAGTCTTGGTACCTTTGGCAAGATTTTACATGAGGGTACTACGGTTTGCACTTGCTGTATGATAGTCAATAGGGCATCACCCTCTGACCGTGTCTGTTCGATTTACAAATATTTGCAGCCAACACATAGCCTGGTAGATTCATGCAGAATTAGTTTGTGGGTCACCCTTTTATTCTTCCTATGCTGAAGACCACAGTGACAATGGACACCTCACAACTAGTGTGGAGGTTCATTACTTGAGACGGATAGTCTAAGGCATGTGGTCTTAGAGGTCAATCTTCACATAAATTTCCTAGAAATAAGAGCAGCCCTATTGGCATTGCAGGCATTTCAAGATGTTCTTCCTCTAGGGATGGTCGCTATTATGACGGACAACTTGGTGGTCTGTTATATCAGCAGACTGGGGAGAATATGCTTCTGCCCCCTATTTTAAGAGGCAGTGAGAGTGTGGCAATGGGCTATCTATTCTGGCTGCTTTCTACTGACAGTGCATATTCCGGCAAAGTTTAGCGTGCTAGTAGACACACTGATCAGGTCCATTCTTCTTCCTCACAAGTGGTCTCTCAGTCAGTGGCAGAAATGATTTTTCACCGTTCTGGCCAACCATGCTGTAAACGCATTGCTTCTTCTCCTCATTTCCAAGTTCAGCAGGTACTTTGCACTGATCCCTCCAGAGGGGGAGCCACCAAGAGACTCTCTTGATTCCTGATTGGTCCTTGGTCTTCTGTATGCCTTTGCCCCATTCCTCTCATTCCCAAGTTTCTTCAGAAAGCATATAATTGGAAGAGTATGGTAATCCTCGTCATGCCATTCTGGCCTCAGCAAGTGTGGTTCCCCTTCCTGTGGCCTCACCTAGTTCACCTTTCCTGGGTATTGAATCCTTCCCAGGATCTGCTGTCTCACCCATGCGATAATACCTCACCTAGATATTCATAAGTTCATAGGTGGTTGCAAGGCTAATGACTGCAAGGCCCTTTTTAAGCGTAGCCATGCATCCCAAATCTCTGACAAGTTCTGATATCCTTGGTAAGTATAAGCAAGGGCTTGGCAGGTTAAAACATTTACAAGCAAGGAGCCTGGGAGATGAACCATTTACTGGCTGCTTGTGTCCATTGGAAATATAGGTGCCATACCATGGATGAATTTTCCTGTTTCCCCATCCACTTCTCCAAGTTGCAGTTGAATTGGGTGGAGAGGAACTCTGCTTCACATGGATGGAAAACCTGTTCCTGAGAAAGGGTAGATTCTGGGATATATATATACTTGTCACTTCAGCAGGTCCTGTTTATATCACAGGTAAGGTTTCAGGCTTTCGAACAAGTAATTCTGGTGCCGTTTATTTTGTGGATATGCAAGAGGTTCATCAGACTGGGGTCCGATGATACTTTGTATGCTAGGCATAGATCTCCCCTCAACAGCCTGTAGGAGACAGAATACAGGGATAAGGCCTTGAGGCAGTTTGCATAGGACATGTTGCTTACGCCCTGTATTCTTTTAGTGAGGAACTGTAGACGTTCCAGTTGCCTTATAAGCCTGGTTGGGTACATACCAAAGGGGGCTTTGTATTCAGTGGTAGTTCTGATGAATGCCGAGTACAATGGAACAATGACTTTCTTGGACCTAGATATCATACATTTGTTTGAGTTGCACAACACAGAATGATTTCCTCACCTGTTTGAACCCTCAAATTGACCACATTGTTTCTCCACTTCCCGTGATGGCTAGATACTCCAGACTTCCTTCCCCAGTTTGTTTCATCTTTGCATCATCCCAGAAAGCATCTACCAGAAAGATTTTTAAGAACAAATGGGAAAAGTTTTCTATTTGGGCCCTCTGATACAATAAGGCTCCTTTTCAGCATCTGTCTCAGATGTTCTTGACTTCCTTGCCTCCATCTTCAATAATGGAGCTAGTTACTCGACAATTAAGGTCTATCTTGCTGCCATTTCTAATTTTTACTTGGGCAAAAACTTTTCTTTGGCTTCTAAAGGTACGCTTACCGAAGTAGGAAAACTCTTGGGTTGACTCTTAGGGGTGTCTTATTGATGGAGTAGTTAGGCTGTGTGGCAGTTTTTCCAGTGGGCACTATAATGCATTTCTTGTCATTGAGTTTTAATTTGTGATTTTGGCACCAGTCATTTGTCTTGTGTTGACCCACTGGTAAGATGTTTGTGTCTTCATCTTCAGCACCATTTTTCCCATTTTCTACATGGGGTCAGGGTGTTGTCACTTGTTGCCATCTCTCCCTATTCAATGTCCCTCTCCTACCTTTTTCAACAGTCATGCTTGACTGTTCAGGTCGTTTCTCATACAGTCCTTCCACCTCTTTGCTGGACACCCTCGTTTTCTCTTGCCTTCTTCCAGTTGTCCCAAATCATCTTCACCAGATTGTCTTCTGCTTTCCTGCATATGTGCCTGGACCACTGTAATCTGTTTTTTTAGACTTTTTCTGCAATTGGAGCTACTTTGGCTTCTGCTTTTATGTCCTCATTCCTTCATCTGTCCCACAGTGTACATTCTACCATGTGTCTAAGGCACGTCATCTCCATCAGCTCTAGCTTCAACTACTCTGCCTTTACTGTCCAGGTTTCTGTATCGTACAGTAGTACTGATCACACCACTGTTTTGTTGTACACCTTACTTTTAAGCTTCTTTGCATTTTTTTCATACACTATGCCTGACACTGTGTCATTTGGCTGCAGCCACTCTGATTATAGCTTTTGCCTCGTCATTTAGACTCTCCTTCTACTCAACCATCACTCCCAGATACTTGAAGCAGTTAAACAGTTCCACTATTTTCCCTTCAATCTCAATTCTCAGCTTCTTCTGGTTCCTCCATTTGCTGCCATTACAACTGTTTTATCTGTAAATCCCATGAGCCTTTTTTGCTTTCCATTCCCCTATCCTTTGCTGAAGTTCTTGCTCAGAGTCTGCCTGTAATGCCACATCATCTGCATGCATCAACATTTTTCCAACCAGTTTTCTAATGTACTCCATCACTCATTAATGTGAATAGCAGTCTGCTCAGAGCTGAACCCTGATGCGCACCCACTCCCACTGGGAACCCCTCTACAAGATCCTTCTGCATAGCTTAGAGTAGTTTCTAACAATGTTTTTGGGACTTTGAACCACTGCAGGACTGGCCAGATCAGCATTCTTGGGACCTTGTCATATGCCTTCTCCAAGTCTAGGAATGCCCAGTTGGACTTTTTCCTCATCCGTATTCTCCAGTATCTGTCTCACTGGAAACATTGGATTGGTTGTGCTGAATCCTAACTGCTCATTTCCCTTTTTACTTTCTACTACTAGTCTGCAAATGTGTTCATCTCCCTCTCCAGAACTTTCATGCAGTGTGATAGGAGAAAGATGCCTCTGTACTGCCAATATTTGTGAATGTCCCCTTTGTTCTTGGAACACTGGCACTAGTATGCTTATTCTCCAGTAATGTGGGATACACCTTTCTCTCCATACTGATGTGAGTACCCACTGAAGCCATTTCTCCTGTGTCTCATCCAGCATCTTGATGATATCTACTGTCTGATGCTTTCCCTGACTTCATTTTCCTTAATGCTGTTTGTTCTTCAATGGTGAGCTCCTCCTCTTCTCTCACTGTAGGCTATGTCTGGGTTAATACAGCTCCTGTGGGGTTTTCTTCATCCAGAAGCTGCTGGAAGTACTCCTTACATCTGCCTTTGGTGTCATGTGAACTGGTGAGCAGGTTGTTGCTGGCATACCTTATGGAGGGTGTCCGATAATCTTTATCTTTGTCTTTGCCTTGCAACCTGATATTTTTTGTGCTGTCCACTGAGTCACATTCCAGAAGTTGGTAGAGTGCCTCTGACGACTTGTTCATTGCCATTGCAATTCCTGTCTTGGCCTCCGTTAGCCAACCAGTATTCCTTCCTAGCCCGGTCTGTCTTTTCTATCTCCCACTTTTTTCTGCACGTTTGTGTCATGGGGAACTGTGATAGCTCCCAATTTGCAGTCAATTTGCAGTCATCTGCGAACTTGGTCAGTTAAAGGCCCTTGACATTAACCTTTACCTCTGAGAAGAAGATGGCAAATAGGAGTGGAGTCAGCATGGATTTCTGAGGTACCTCACTGGTGACCAGTCTCTTACTGGTGGTCTTATTAGTTGTGACTTCCTTAGTCCTTTTTGTGAGCCAGCTGGCAACCCAGCAATTTATATGTATGGGCTTATGCCCAGGTCGATGAGTTTGTCAACTATACCAGAGTGGAGTATTGCAATGAATGTCTTAGCCAGCTTCAGGTAGGCAGTATGCAGTGTTCAGGTCATCAGTTGCCTTGATGACCTTCATAGAAGTTCACCAGGTTTAGTAGGTATGACCTTTCCTTGACAAAGCCAGACTGGATTGGGTCCAATGTCTGAAAGTTTCTTTGTTGATCATTTTCATAATCATTCATTCCACAACTTTGCATATTAGACTAGTCAGACTAATAGTTCTGAGCTTTCTGGGATCAGTGGATGGTCTACCCTTATGAAGTGGGATAACCTTTGCAGTCCTTCATTCCCATAGTAGAAAGACTGTTTTGAGGCTGTACTTGAAAAGTGACTCAAGTGATCCCGATAAGTGATATTTCAAGCTGTTTATGAGGCATCACTGAATATTGTTGGGAAGCATTGAGGCTGTTTTTTTATACTTAATGAGCACTTCCAGGCTCTGTTCCCTGTTAATAGTGGGGGGGGGGGGGTATGCAAGTAGCCATTTCATAGGGAATGGAGGGGGACTGAGAGGTGAAGTTTGAGCTGAATTTGTCAGCCAGCAAATTCACTATGTTGCTTTGTTCATTGGCGGTGTCACCACTGACCACCAGTTTGGCACACGGATGCATGCCGTCTTTCAGGTTTTGGACATAGCTGTAGAAAGTCTTGTGGTTGTTTTTAGTCTGTGAGGCTATCTTGACCTCGTAATTAGCCTTGTTGGCCTTAATTAGATCTCTTAGTTCCCTGTTTAGTTTCATTGGAGAGCTCCTATTATTATGGGAGTTGCTGCTCTTGATTTTAGCACTGAATTTTTCTTGTTATATACTCTATTAAGGTTAGTATTCCACCAAATGTGATTTCATTTTAGACTTTTTTATAGGCTTGTTTATATTAGATACAGCAGCCCCGTAAATTTACATGGTTACACAGGGTCTCTGTGAAAAATTCCACACAGGTTGCTGTAAACTTGGGATTAGGGAGAGCATTGAATTTTGACACACTCTCCTTTAATAGGATGTAGTTTGATTTGGAATAGTCCCTAAGAGTTTCAGGATTTTGAGTTAATTTGATTTCAAAGGAGACAGCTTTGTGGTCCTATCTCACCAGTGAAACTTGATGCTGGGGTGGGAGTGGGGGGGGGGGGCAGCGCTGTCCATATTGGTGAATACCAGATCCAGTATGTTTGAACCTCTGGTGGGTGTGTGCTCCATCTGGTTAAGGGTATTTGCTTGGAAGTCCAGGAATCATGCCTGCAAGTATGAGGCAGTGAAAGTTTCTCAATCTGTAGAGGAGCATTGAGTTTCCCTTGAACAGGATATTTGGTTTGACAGTGAGTGTTTCTAGTAGGTCTAGGTCTGAGCTGTGGAATTCTAGGGGTATAGAAAGTGACCTATAGTTTGCTAAGATATTTTAATGGGACTTTGTGGTGATTTGCACATGGTTAAATTCCAGGGCATTGTCTTGTTTAACAACATAGAATTATGCTTGTTGCTAATGTATATTGAGACTGCTCCACCTTTTGTCCCTGTCTGTGCAACTGATGGTCTAAATATGTGAATGGCCCTGAGGCCTTGTACTGCTGAAGTACTTTCTGTGGATTTAAACCATGTCTTGGTAACTGCACAAATGTCTGTGGTCTACAAAGTGGGGAAAGCTTGTTAGGGTTTGGAGTTTTTTCTTTAGGTTCCTTGCATTGAGTAGTAACACCTTTAGGTTTCTTTGGGTTTTATTTGCTATGTTGTAAAGTTTGTCAGTTTGGCATTGTGTAAAAAAGGCTTTAAGGTGGTGGAGAAAGTTTTAGCCAGTAGTCGGAAGCCTAGGGGGAGGTATGTGCAGGCCATCCTTTGCAAGGCAACGTGTTTTGTTAACCATGTCCACCAATGCTGACAAATATTGACTCCCCTTGGAAAGACAGTAGAAACTAAGTAAAGTATTGAAGTCAATCATTTTTCATACTGTGATAGCATCCCTGGCAAAGGTAGAATGCTACTCAATGCAAGGCACATACCTGCCTGAAACACACATGAGATGAACAATGTCTCTCTTCATATAGTCCAGGGAGGTATATATCTCAGGTCATTACTGTCCACATGGACTATGATAGAATCATACTGATATTTGTGATGTAGTGACTTGAATGTGTGCATAATTTGGTGGATCCTGGTTCCAGATAAGCAATTAACTGGTGTCCTTATATTTTTTGTTGCAGTATTCATTACAGTAGGGAGGTTGCTGCATGCAGCGCTGCCATCTGGCCAGCATACCAACGTCTTTGCTCCTGGAGGGGTACGTGTGACGTCCATTGTCAGGGCCATAAACCGACGTAGGGTATAAAAGTAATGTCTGCATGTACCCTCTTCAGAATTTTTCTGCCGGAGTGAACGTCAGACTCCTGTTTGCCAGTTCCAAGCAGATCTCTATTTTTTCATATGACCGGTTAAACCTACCACTCCAGACCAGATGACCGCTTCAGTCTACCGATACAGATAAGTGCCATGTTGGGTTTTTCTTTGTCTCTTGATTACTGCTAAAATGTGCATGTCAACTAGAAAGGGGAAGTGTGCTTGTGGGAGACAAATTCCTCAGAAGGATACTCATGAAAAGTGCATATTTTGCTTAGGCGAGCCCCACGACCATCCGTCCTGCCCCATCTGCAAATCTTTTGCACCAAAAACACTTTGCAGCCATCTGGCCACATTAAAACTGGATTTCGAAAATCGGAGATTACGACATCTTGCGCTCTGTATGGAAGGTGGAGTTGGCCTGTCCTCCGAGCCACCGAGGAAGAAGGCCAAGAAAATCAGGCCGTAATCCCACGCTGTGCCTCAGGCATCCGAGCAGATTCTTGAGGCTGATGAAAGTCTGGGATCTTCTCAGACCTCTTGTTTCCAAGCCAAGCCCGGGAACCTCATCGGAAGCTGGGATGGTGGAAACTTCAAGTATGTCCACTGAGGTTAATCAGGATGGTGGAAACTTCAAGTATGTCCACTGAGGCTAATCAGCCATCAGATCCTGATGGCGGAGGGGAATCATGGCTTATTCACTCCGAGGGCCCTGCTCCTACACTTCCACCCAAACAGACGTCAGCTTCGATTCTTTCTCCACCAGTTACCCCCTTGAAGAGAAAACAAAAACTAAAGCATCCTGAGCCTCAACTGGTTCCTGGATGGGAAGTATTTTCACAAAGTCTTTTTAAGGCATTCCAGGCCCTGCAGACACACCAATTACCACTTGCTCCCTGTCCTTGGGCCCCTTTTGAGGTATCAGAGGAAGACTTACTCCTCTTCAGAGGAGTCTATTACTTGTGACTTATAGACTCCCCCAAGGATTTCATTACTCCAGAGGAGGAGGACTCCATTACTCCTGAGTCCCCAGGGGAAGAATTCACCTTTGGAGATGCAATCTCCCTCATGAGGGGACATTTCAAGTGGCAGGCATCAGAAGTATCTGACACCAATAAAAGTACTTTGACCTACTTCAAAATGGAATAACCATCTCCTTCTGCTGTGCCCCCTTTGTTACCTTCTTTCCAGGATGCCTTCTTAGATGCTTCTCATTCCCCAGACTCTCAACCACCAGCCTCAAAACATCTAGACCATTTCTGTAAGGTCCCTCAGGACACCCAGTTCCTTTTTAAAAACCCTCCAGCAGACTCAGTAGTTATTGCAGTCTCTGCCGACAAAACATGCAAACAGTTGCCTTCTGCTGCTCTCTACCCGACGGATAAAGACAGCAAATTCATGGACAGACTAGGGAAGAAAGTGTATACCTCCTCTACTCTGGCTATAAGAGCTCTCAACTACCAAACACATATGACTAGGTATGTCCTGGACACCATCACCAAAGCTTCTACCCTCCTCTCTGTGGCTTCTGACTCTCCCATTAAAGCTCAAATTGACACCATACTTT
Organism: Protopterus annectens; assembly: GCF_019279795.1. Classification (NCBI taxonomy): domain Eukaryota; kingdom Metazoa; phylum Chordata; order Ceratodontiformes; family Protopteridae; genus Protopterus; species Protopterus annectens. The sequence goes on along the minus strand of NC_056744.1, from coordinate 938,010,572 downwards.
CCACAGCATCCCAAGTTACTAGGCACTCCAAGTGTAGTTATGATGCTGTGGAAGCCTCATCAAAATCTGCTACATCAGGCTTAGTTTTGAGATGATATTCCTGTGTGAGACTACCACTCCCTATGGATGTACAAACAAAATTGCTTGACGCACCACTGGACAGTAAGGCCCTGTTTGGCCAAGCTTCAGCAGAGCTTCTCAAATCCCTTCAAGAAAAGGGAAAAGAACTTAAAACCTAAAACATTTACTGGTATCCCCTATACCCAGATACCACAGGAACTACTCACATAAACCTTCCTTTGTTAGAAGACAGTCCTCACACCCATCTCCTCAGTCGAAGGGATGTGGACAGCCAAGGAAAAGCTCTACTCCCAGGTTTCCCACTAAATCTACCACCACCCCCTTTCAGAGTCAGTCTGACCAAACCAGACCACCTCCACTGTGACTTGCCACCCTTAGACCCAAACACCCCCTATCCCTTCGTCTCACCCTCTCCCTATCCTCCTGGCAGATGATTACATCAGAACAATGAGTACTCTCCATCATTCAGAGGGGATATATCATGACTTGGTGGATGTTACCCCCCTTCCAGGGTATTTCTCAACCACCTGCAAACTAAGTTTACCTATTCCCACCATAATTCAACAACTACTAGCTCAGGGCACCATAGAACAGGTACCCTACCCACAAAGAAACATAGGTTTCTACTCCAGAATGTTTCTGATACCAAGGAAAGATGGCACATGGAGGCCAATTCTAGACTTCTTTCCTAAATCTCTTTCTCAAGGTACCCAGCTTCAAAATGATTACCTTACCCTTGCTCTTACCACTTATACCCACACAGGCTTTCATGGTAGTCCTGGATTTGAAGGATGCCTACCTACACATTCCTATACATCCAGGGTACAGGAAATTCCTCCACTTTGCAATAGATTCTTGGCATTTTCAATTCTCTGCCTTGCCCTTTGGACTCTCCACTGCTCCTCAAGTGTTCACAAATTGTCTAGCACCCTTCATTGCTCACTGCAAAAAACAGGGTATACAAATATACCCATATGTAGACGACCTGCTTATTCTTCATAAAGACCACCAAGTCCTTCTTCTCCACCTACAACAGGTGGTTTCCACCCTAACTCAATTAGGGTTTGCCATAAACCACGACAAGTCTCACCTGAACCCCATTCAAGACTTGGTTTTCTTGGGATGCAGGATCAGAACAGACAGAATGAAAGCCTTCATTCCAGGCCAGCGAATCCTAGACCTCTGAATACTTCAACAATCTCCCAACCCACTCCTCCTTGCCAGCTCGGGAATTCCTAAGAATGTTAGTCCACATGGCATCCCTTATAACCATGTTACATCTGGCAAGACTCCACATGCGGAAAATTCAGTGGATCCTGAAGAACTTATGGAGCCAACACTCCCAGCCCTTGGACTCGCACCTTCCCCTACTTCAGTGTCTGAAAAGGGAACTCCAGTGGTGGGTATCAGCACTTCACCTCAACCAAGGAATCACACTACAGGTTCCAGCCACCCTTCAACAAGTCACCACAGACAAGTCAGACTTGGGATGGGGTGCAGTCCTACTAATAAACAAGAAACAATTCACTGTACAAGGAAAATGGTCCAACCTAAGACAAAAGGACCATATCAACATCAAGGAAATGAGGGCACTACTGCTAGCCCTACAAACATTCAAATCAGCTCTTTAGCCAGGAGCCCTGAAAGTGATCACTGACAATATGACTGTCCTGTGGTACGTAAACAGGGGGGAGCAAAGTCCTACCCTCTGTGCAGCCTGGCCACCCAGATTTGGAACCTAGCATCATCAATCCAGATTCACCTGGTAGCACTGTATATTCCCTCAACAGAGAATGTTATGACAGACACACTCAGCAGAACTTCAGCTCCCTCTCATGAATGGATGCTTCACAGAGAGGTATTCCTGGACCTAATCCACAGGTGGGGTATTCCACAAGCAGATCTCTTTGCCACCCCCTAGAACAAACAGATGCCAAGATTCTGCACAAGGGACCCACATCCACAAGCTTGGAAAGTGGATGCCTTCTCCTTTCCTTGGGAGGGAATGTGTACCTCTTTGCCTTCCCTCTCTTCACACTGATTCAGAAAGTCCTCCTGAAAATACAGAGGGACAGATCCAAAATCCTGTTGGTGACCCCCTTTTGGCCAAGACAGCATTGGCTTCCCCTTCTCTACCTACTAGCCAAGAGCAATCATCACAGGTTACCCCACCAAATAGACCTGCTCACACAGTACAGGTGCACAATCTGAAACTGACCTTATGGGTGATAGGGTTCTAATCCCCTACAGACACCTATACTCAGAGGACGTACTCTGTGTTCTGCAGGAGACCAGAAAACCTAGTCCCAGAAGAAATTATGTATCTAAATGGAACAGATTCTCCAAGTGGTGTCAACGGAAAAAACAGGACCCTGTGACTACCTCTATACCTGTGGTCCTTCCTATTTGTGTGAGCTACTTCACTCAGGACTAACTTACTCTTCAAAGTTCATTTATCTGCCAGCTCTCTTGTCTGCCCATATCACCTCCTCTGGCTTCAAGATTGGAAGTCAAGCTTTTTCTGAAAGGGGTACTGTCAGACCCCCCAGAAAGCCTATACCTCCCCCTTGGGACCTAACTTTTGTACTAGAAAAACTTACATTGCCACTCTTTGAACCAGCACATTCATTATCCCTAAAACTATGCACCTTAAAAACAGTTCTACTAGTGGCCCTCACCTCCGCCAAAAGGGTATCAGATACAAGCCGTTATGGTTACCTCTCCTTATCTTATTTTTCACAAGGACAGAGTTGCCCTCCGGACTAACCCCTCCTTCATGCCCAAGGTGGTTAATGAACTCTCATTAAACCAGACCATTAACCTACTGGTTTTCTACACTCTGCCACAAAATTCCTGAGAGAGGACCCTCCATTCTTTAGATATCCAGAGGCAACTGAGGTACTACTTGGACAGAACCAGACCTATCAGAGAGAGTCTGACCAACTTTTCATCTCCTTCCATCCGAGAGCTCTAGGGAAGGCAGTCTCCAAACAGACCATTTCTTCATGGATCTGTAAATCCTTTGGCATGTGCTATTCCTGTCATGGAAAATCCTTACACGGTCATGTCAAACCTCACTCTACCAGGAAAGCTGCCTTTTTCACAGGGATTGACTACACTTCCATTTTAGAAGCTGCGACTTGGACTTCAGTACACACCTTTACCAAACATTACAAACTGGACCTAGCTTCCAGAGCCAGACCGGGGTTTGCCAGGTCAGTTCTTCAGGGCCTTATCGACCAGGGATCCCAATCCTCCACCCAGGCTCATACCTGAAGCTCTGGTACTCTCCCTACTGTAATGAATACTGCAACATGAGAATAGAAGGACATAGAATAGCTCTGTAATAACTTACCATAACCTTGATGTCCTTCTCTTCCATGTTGCAGTATTCAGTCCCCCCCACCCTGCCAGTCTACTTTATCTAACTAACATACCCTGGCTTACCTTTGGAGACAGTCATTTCCTCTCCCAGTCTCCCCACTAAACACAACCTACCTAGTACCCTAGGGTCTAGTCTACATGTAAGTCTAAAGGGCCCGCCTATTATGACCCTGTCTTAACCTACAGGAGTACTGTATGTGACAGTTTATTCTGAAGAGGGCATGTGCAGACGTCACTTTAATACCCTATGTCGGTTTATGGCCCTGACAATGGTCGTCACATGTACCCTCCAAGAGCAAAGACTTTGGTATGCTGGCCGGATGGCGACACTGCAGGCAGCAACCTCCCTACTGTAATGAATACTGCAACATGGAAGAGAAAGACATCTAAGGTTATGGTAAGTTCTTACACAACTATTCTTTATCTTCTCCTTGTTCAGTCTGGTGAGTGGGGCATATTTTCCCCTCTGACAGGAGTCATAGGTAATGTTTGCTTGCCTTATGGGCTTTGCTCTTTGGGTGCTTCTGGGTGTAAGCCTATGTGTGGTGTTTGGTGTTGATTTTGTTGAGTGCTTTAGAGATTGTTGAGGATAGGTGTTGCCATGTATATATAGGCTTAGGAGGTCTTTGAGGTTTGAAAAGATTGCTTTTTAGTGCCTCAGCATAAGTTGGTCTGTGTGTGTAGTGGATGTAGTGTGTACTGTTGACAACCTTGTTTGCTTATTAGATTTTTGCCTCCAGTGAAATTGTATATGTGCATCTCTAGCATATTGTGTGTGTCTCCTTGAGGATTAAATAGTCTGAACATGCGACAATTGCTACATTGTCTCAGGATGTCCATGTCTACAAATTTGGCCATGGTGACATTTGGAAATTGCATATCTATATTGTCTGAACTTGTATTTGAGTGGGGGACTGTAGGTCATAGACTGGATTATACAGAGGTTTGCTTGGGAGTTCTGTAGGTTTTGGCACCAGACTAGGTTAGCTTGTGCCCGAGGTTTTGATGATAGTGCTGTTTAATGTGCAAACTAGGTGCTCTAAACTTGTCCCCGGACACTGGTTTGGTTTTAGCCACACTGTTACAGTTCTAAGGTTAGTTTTGTAGGTATGTTACTTCTGAGCATTTGTTTCTGTACAGGGCACTGCTATCCTCTTGATGTAAAAACACCAAGAAAGATTCTTTGCATGTGTAATGCAGCAACAAAACTTAAATTACCTCAACAAGGCAGTTTTAAGTGTTAGGTAACTTTAGAATGATTTAAAGGCAAAATCAACAAATAAAGAAAACAAATAAAGCAGTTGGACTCTATATACTTAACTAGAATGCAAAACAATAAGTCTGTCTGCCAAAGATGGAGCAGAATTAACTCAGGAGTCTCCTCAGAGTGTAGTGAGAGCACCCAACAGATGAGAGCATAGATAAAATGTGCAGGGGACAATTTGTAGTAAGGGAGGCTTACTCAAGTGCAATGCTGGTTTGCTGAGTGGGCAGTTGATATTATGGATATATGGAAAGCAATGGGTTGGAAAGTACTTAAATAGGTTACACAACAGACCATAGAAATGAAAGAAGTGAGAAAGAGATTAGATTACAGTAAGAGGTGGAAACCAGAGAAACAGCCTTTTAAAACCTCAAGAAAAGGGTGGGGGGGTTAGGAAGAAATTTCAAAATATGAGCTCTAGTCCTCTGGCTAGAAATTCAGAAACTTTTAGTTTAATGTCACAGTGGGGACTGGGGCAGAATCAAACAATGGGAAGAACAGTAGCAAGGTCAGTAGGCACTGAAATGCAACTTTAAGTAGATCTATACATCTATAAAAAGTACAGAAGTACAAATCCTGGAGTTAAAAGTACATAAGCACAAATCTTGGAGCAGAATTCAGAGTACTGTCACTGCTGCAATCCCACCACAGGCTAAGGCAGCAAACTGTGCAACCATTTACCAGTAGCACTGCAATAAAATGATTAAATTAAATTCAAAATATGGCAGTAGATCACAGTCCAGCCACAGTTGTGAATAAAGCTACATGACTGAGGCCCCAGACTGGGTTCCAAATAGAAAAAAAAGCTACCTTTTACATATAACTTTACTTATGGAAATACCAGTGCAGTATAATGTATAAACAGTGCTAAAATCTTGCAATAATAAACAATCTTGTCACAGCTGCAAATGAAGCAGCAATGTTGAGGTCCCAGAACAAACAAAACTTTAAACAGATCTCTTTTTTGTGACTATGTTTTAGTAAAAAAAATAAGTCCAAAAAAGTATCACCACACAGGTCTCAGATAATTCTTTTTGGCTAAAATGTAGTCAGAAGGCAGAGAAGTCCAAAAAGTATCACCACACAGGTTACTAAGTGCAATTTAAAATATTTAATTATATTGCTTTTGTCTGTAAAGAAAGGCATTTGGCTGTACCATACAAGCCTAAGGCCCATTTAACTGGAGCTGGGGTAGTGTCCACTCTCTTTTTTGTGTGTTAGAGTGCCAGTAGATGAAATTTGTACTAAGGCTTCTTGGTCTGATGATCACACCTTCATCTGACATTTTAAGCTGGACATGCAATGTAGATCCTGTGCATCCTTCGGCTCCACCATTCTTTGGAATAGCCTTCCATGAAACCCTTGGGGTTGTCAGTAGCTGTCAAATTTGCCCCTTCTGTTTAGTCGGAAGAAGACACAGCATCAGATATGAAAGTTATGTACTTACCATAACTCAGCACCCATGTTGTCATCTTCCATCCTGTTCAATCTTCCCCTCCTTACCTAAACTGTTATCTAGTGAATCTCAGCTGATCGAATGGACCTCTCCAGGACCTTTTCATATAGTCAGCCTTGAGATGACATTTTCCTTTGTCATGATTTGTATGATATTCAAAACGTTTTGTGCCTTTTAGATGACTTATTAGATACAAGCATTCAAACTCGATCCGAGGTGGTGTAAGAGCAAGGGGTATTATGGGTAGAGGAGGAGCCTAAAGCATGGATCCAAGAGCCTGAAAAAGGGTGCAGAGGTCAAAGTCCGTAACCCATCTGCTGAGCCAGATGGAAGAAGACAACACAGACGTAGTGTTATGGTAAGTACATAACTTTTGTTTCATTACCCTTAAAACATGTGTGTAATAGGGAATATGTCAACCATATGTCTGCTTAGGATGTCTCCCTCATACAGCAGCTGATATGGAGAGTCGTCATCTTTTGTATGCGAGTACATCATACAGCTCTACTGTGCACCTTGGATAAGAAAATTAAGTTTGAAACATTAGACTTTTTTGAATAGTTGCAGATGTTCTTTGTATGGATCTTTGCTGAAGTAGTCTAAAAATATATGGGTTGTATCTTTCTAAGGATATTAACAGCTGCCCAGCTAACAAAGCATCAGGGCACCTTTCATGCACCCAAGCATCAGGATATTTTTGTGCATGGGATTCACCAAGTTTGTCTTATTGGCTTATTGTAAATGTTCTAAGTTTATAGTTGTGTACTTTTGGGAAGCTGTTTGTTGCCCTGTGTGCCTTTCATTAGTCCGTGTAATA